>NC_068937.1:132413454-132713454 GCF_016801865.2 Culex pipiens pallens | reverse complement strand
TTTAAAGCTCTAAAACAGCGGTTCTCAACCTTTTCTGGGCTAGGTACCCCTTTTCGTTTTGCTTAAGCTGCTGGTACCCCTTAGTTTTTAAACATGAATTTTTTTCGCTTATAAAGTTTTTTTAAATTCCAAATATCGTTTTTTTTTGTGTGAGAAACATAAATTTTGGAGAAAAAAAATCTGTTTAAATGTTCTGTAATTGTAACGCGGGAGAATTTGGTAGAATTTAAACTAAATCTGGAATTTTCTTGGACCAAATTTTTTTTTTGCTTCTTGGGTGTTTTTGAAACCGCATTGACTCAGGGTTATTCAAAAACACTTAAAATGAAAAAATATTTTATTAAATATTTAAAAAAATCGAAAAATATTGTTAATAGATTAAAGTTTGTGTCTAGAATTGTTTTAAAACAAGTACTGGGTAGGCCAAACAATGCCCATGTAGGGGAAAGTGGGGCAAGCTAAGGAAATGCTCGTTAAAATCCATTAAAAACGTTAAAAAAAATCTGTCGAATTTTTTTTTTATAGTCAACTTATCCCAGGTCTTGACTAAGACTTTGATAGAACAAGTTTCTAAAAAATCCAGTTTTTCAAGATAAAAAATAGATTATAAAATTATTGATTTTCAGTACGTTTTACTCAACTAGTGGGGTAAGACGAACAACCCGTTGGGACAAGAGGAACAATCCATTTAATAGCATGTTATTTTGCTTACAATTCAGATTAGATTGTATTTGATACGTTTCTTTAATTTTTAGCTGTAATAATAATATTTTACTAATAATTTGATCGTTTTTCGAAAAAAATAATAATTTTTTGTAGATAAATAGATTTTTTTTTAAAATATTGCTATATTTTGCATGAACATTTTTTTAAACATTTTTTATCAGTTTTTAAGTACTTTTATGCATCAATATCCCAATAAAATATGTTTTTGCAGCAATTCGTTATTTGTTCCATTCTTAAAATCCATGTGGTACACTTGCCCCACTTAAACAAGGTTTTTTAAAAGCTTTCAATAAAAAGCAACGAAATGATAAAACATACTTTATAATAGGTGCAAATCATTGGTTTGGACACTACTGATCCAGGAAAAAATGCATTTTGATAAAATGAGCCTTAAAACGAACCCTAAGTACTTTCCAAATATTATAATAAAACAAAGGTTTTGAAAAAAAATTCATTCAATCTTATGCCCCGTGGCGTTTACGTTGTTTTGGCGGTTATGTGGTAGTAGAATCAACTAATTGCATTGCTAACAACAATTCCTCATACTGGAAACATCAAAATTGTAAAAAAATACGGCCATACGAGCGATTGTTCCTCTTGCTCCACCTTCCCCTACTTTTCTTCGATTCATTTTTTCTTTCCTGCTGAATTGAAAATATTGTAAATTTAACTAAACGATTTTTTGATAAAGTTAAGTTTTCAAGTTGTAACTATTTTCAATGAAAAAAAAAATATTTTGCATCTCTAAAAAAAATTTTTACCGTCATCTGGGGTGAATCGGGACTACAGTATGAATAGGGACAGAAGTTTTTAGAGCACTTTAAAGCTTGAAATTTGGAAAACGATGCACTTTTTCAGATGTTCTGTGTCTGTTCTATCCGAAACTATTAAAAATATCCAAATATTGTACAGTAACAAGGCTAAAACAGCTGTTCCACTGTTGTTGTTGGGGCCTCGGGGCGCGGTGGTTAGCGGCTTCGGCTGCCGATCCCTAAGTTGCTATGGAGCGCGGGCTCGATTCCCGCCTTATCCTCCAGGCCTTCTACCGGATGGGGAAGTAAAACGTCGGTCCATTTGCGTAAAAGAGGATTTGGGTGACTCACCACACATAACCTTCGGACGCCTAGAAATGAGCAGAAACTTGCAACAGAGACCACAAAAGACCCGGGGGTCGTTAAGTGGATTGCTTTGCTTTTTAGCAGTTCCAATTCGCCCCATGTGCCCCGTTTCGCCCCAGATGACGGTTCTGCTTCTTTGAACATTGAACATTTTAACCTTTTAAACAACACCACGATAATATTTCAAAAGAGTGTTTTGTTTGATAATTTTGAAGAAAAGTCTTGATCATGAAATTGAAATAGAAAAATTTTGAAAAAAAAATCACTTAATCACACATTTTTTTGTAACATTGAAAATGAGATCCATATTTTCCAAGATAATGTCAATAAAAAAAATTAGGTACCTTATTGGGTAACATTACAATAACAACATTTTTTCCTAAGTTTAATTTTTGGCAAAACTAAAAGACAGGTCGAAAAAATAATGTTAAATAATGAAACTTTAGAATCTTTTACCAACCTATTGAATTTTTCTAAGAGATGGTAGTTTCTTTCTTTCTTTTCCAGATATGAGACAAACATTTAAAGAAAAAAAAGGACAATAATCTAAAAAAACGGTACACTTTATTTAAATTAATGAAATTTCTTATCGAATGCAAGCGATTTTTCTCATTTAAATATTTGCTATGTGTTTTGTCGATTTTTTTTAAATCATAGCTTGGCCAACAATTCGAAAAAAAATGTTTCTGGGAAAACCATATCATAAACTTTGCCAAAGATTTGTGATCAGAACATGCCATCTCAATGTACAGATTTTCGAAAATATTTATAGCACTTGTGTATGGACAGCCCCCATTTTGTATGAATCAATCAATAGAGCCTTATGACATTTCGCGTACGCACACTAGCGCACCATTCGGTTTTGCTGGCTGACAAAATTTAACCTCACTTTATTTTCGTGTACGTACACGCAATATATACGCACGTAGAATGCTCTATAATGCAAAATAGTTGTTTTTCAAATTTAATGATAATCGATTAGCGCCGGGTCCGGTGGCGCAGTGGTTAGCGTGGTAGCCTCTCACCCCAGTATGGCCTGGGTTCAATCCCAGTCGGACCCGGTGGCATTTTTCGAGACGAAATTAAAGTGGATTACTTTGCTTTTTTTTCGATTAGCAAAAACGAAGTAAATTAAATAATCTACAAAAAAAATGTTGCGTTATTTTTTTGTTTCTCTCAAATATTTTGTCCGGGATATCATTCAAATGTCCGCCATTACGAGGTTTGTCTTCCGGTACCCCTTGAGACCGCTCGTGGTACCCCCAGGGGTACATGTACCCCAGGTTGAGAACCGCTGCTCTAAAAAACAAAAAAAATATTTTTTGACAGGTCGATTTGGACTTAAGGGTCAAAAGTTACAGCGATTTTAAGGTAAAAAAGCTGCAAATTTAAAACTTGAATATCTCAAAAAGGCGCAAGCCAAATTTTAAGCGCCAGGTTGCATTTGAAACAGAAGATCCAGCACTACAAACGCTGAAAAAATCTCAGGGGTGTTTTTCTTTAAACTCGAGATATCTTCATTTGAAAAAGTCTAATTTTCAAGGGAAAACCTTATGGGACCACCCTAACAAATTTTGAAAACTGTCCAAATTTATGTTTTTCCATGTAATTTTGCCCGCTGAACCTGAATCTGCCCTCAGAATTGACCCAAAGTGTCGAAAAGTCGATTTTTGGTCATATTTTGGGTTTCGGTGTAAAATTATCATTATAATTATATTAGGTGGTAGAATAGGTCAAATACTACCAAAAACAAACAAAAACTAAACAAGATAAATGCAACTTAAAATACTAACAATAAAACAAGAAAAACATAAAACAAGAGAAGTATAGTTTTCGTACAACAAAAGTTGCTCAAAATGACCTCCTGAAAACAGGAAAAATAAATATTTTCGAAAAAAAAAATTTGGGCAGTAGAGGGTTAATCCCAAATAGGGTTACCAGGTCGAAATTTCAAACAATTCTGAATGGTGAAGGAATATTACATAGGATAAAAATAAATTCAAATTGTACAATTCAGATGGTTAAACTAATTTTATGGCCTCAAAATGTTGAATTTGCATGAATTTGCATTTTCTTTAAAGAAATACACGTTCTAGTTTATTTTTTTTCATTTTCAATTAAATTCGTTAATTTTGATCAAAAATTTGTTCAAAATGGGCATAAATTGTTATATCTGCCAAAATATGTCAATATCTGGCACAGAGAAGGGTGAATATTTATTCTGGCAGACTATTTCTTATTTTTTAAGATAATAATGTAAAAACTGTTTGATTTTGGAAGCTTGGTAGCTTGAAAATTTTATGGATAAATATCATCTCTTTTTCGACGTATTTTTGACTTGAGAGCAATTCTCTACGAAATCGGCCGTAACTTTTGAAGTAATTTTCTGATCGATTTGGTGTCTTGTCAAAGTTGTTGGTATTGATGAGGACTATTCAGAAAAAATAGGTTCACGAAAAAATGACGATTTTTAAATTAACTTTGTTTACAAAAAAAAAACAATTTCTCAAAATTCGTGATTATTAATTTTTTATTTATTTTTAATATTAAAAAGCCGTAACTTTTGAGCCATAGAAAATTACGGCGAAAAATGTTGTACCCAAGAAGCAGTTGTTGTTGTTGTTAATTCATTTATTTCTGGCAGCTTTAACCTTCTTGGTCATTCGTTGAGTGATTTTTTGAAAAAAAAAATCTGAAAAAAAATTGAATTCTAATATTTTTCAAGTTTAGTTTTTAAAAAGTAATTTCCAGATGTGTTGATAAAGTGTACCGTTTTCAAGATAAAGCCGCTTTAAGTTGAATTTTAACTGAAAATTTCTCTTTTTTCGATTTTTCAAAAAAGTATCCACGGTTGTCAATACCTGAAAATATTGTTTCCGAAAAGTTGAGATAATTTCTAATAAAATTGCTTGTGAGATATTGAAGCTTTAGACTCCGGTTGCTGAAATACAGTGAATAAAAGAAATGAAAACAAACACATTGAAGTTTTTAATCTCACCAAACATTCCCACATTTTCTAATGCCAATATCTCAGCAAATAATGGTCCAATTTTCAACGTTGAAAGATGAAACATTAGTAAAATATTATTATTCTTTTGAAAAAAAAATATATTTTTGAAACTTTCTAATCTAGACTCGCAATGTTAATTTCAAAAAATCTGTCGATTGCAAATTTGATTTTACATTAAAAAATGAAAAAAAAAATGTTGCACTAACATTTTTATTTTTTCCAAAGATCAAATTTTTTTTAATCGTAAGGCTGGTATAACTTAACCCTTTCGAGCCTGAATTTTAAAAAAATATTTTTTAATCTAATGATGGGAAAATGATTTTTAAGACCATACAAAAATTATAGGCTAGTTTTGAAAATTTTCATTTTTGGGTCATATATGACCCATCAGGCTTGAAAGGGTTAAGAAAAAGTAAAAAATAAATAAACATAAATTTAACCTCTAATTGCACAAAATAAACAGAAATCTAGAGTTTTTTTTTGAAAAGATCCTATAAACATATGAAAGACAATTGAGGTTTTGCAGCGCGACTGTGTTTTAAATATAGGTGGCGCCAAAATGAGGTTACTTGCCTAAAATCGTATGCCTTTCTGCCGGATTGAAGAACAAAATCGATTATTTCTCATGATTCCCTGCATCAATCTTAATGAAACTGGTTGCAAAAGACGAGAAATTTTTTTGCTTTAAAATAATAAACATCAATTTTTGGGCGCTCAAAAATTGGTGAACTTTTTCTTTAAAAAACATATTTTGGAACACGAAAAAATGAGTTTCCTAGTATATATCAATGAAACAAACAGTTATATAGTTGATAACAGATGTGTTAACGTATATTCAACTATTGTTGTTGTTATTGATTTTTGACAGATTTTCTTGCCAAATAGTCCAAATTACTATCTTTTTCTAAATTTACAGTATTCTCATATAAAAATCAAACAAATATTGAAAAGTTGTACACCAAATTTTTGAAAATAATTTTTCTCATCCGAATCTGGCATATATTTATAAAAATGTTGATTATGAAGGAAAAAACACATTTTTCCAAAACATCATTGGTTTACGCTATTTGTTCATAGGTGGCGACATGTGTCTTTCAGCTTTGCTGCAAATCCTCTATAGCTTATAGGTCCTTAAAAAAAACTCTGGAAATGCATCAAAAAGGCCTCGTGGTTTGCGGCTTCGGCTGCCGATCCCTAAGTTGCTATGGGGCGTGGGTTCGATTCCCGCCTTATCCTCCTGGAGCTTTTCGTTCAATATTTGTTCCGTTTAATATTAGTATTCAGGTTCGAATTTGCTAATTTTGATTTCAAAAAATCATTTTTAGGATTTATAATTGCAACCCTGGGTAAACATAAGCTCTCGTTCTGGGAACATTGCAAATCAATACCAATATCCTTTTTCGAGAAAAATTGTACAACATTATACAATTTGAGCCTGTTAAAAATTTTCTTTTCCACTTGAACTCACCTTTAAAGTGGTCAAATGTGCCAATTTCAAATTGAAGCATTTATAAAACACACACACACGTACACTCACGAAAGTGGTAATCACACAAATTATAGCTTACAAAACATAATCGTCCTGGGCTGCTGCTGCTGGGTTGGTGACAGAGGAGGTCAGAAAAAAGAGAAGAAATGTTGAGGTAATCGGTCAAGCTGCAGGAAAAGAGCAAAAGGAAAGCCAAAGCTAACTCGGAGCTTTCCAAAAGCTGTTTAAGTTTGTGGCCACACGGATGAAAGGGCATGGAATTAGATATAGAGCTAATCCCTTTTAAGTCTGCTTTTTACGAGGAAAATGTGATTTGGTGAAAGCTTTTTGGGATTTCGGAGGATTTTTTTAAATGTCATCCTAAATATAAAATTTTGAATTTTTTATTCTTTTTTCAAGTTATTTAAAAACTAATTTTTATTTTTTTCAAGAAACTTCAAAAAATGACCACCCTAACCCCAGCCAGCACGACGTGTCCACCTGACCACATTTGGCCGGGTCCGTCCACCAGCGCCCCGAGCGGACGATGTTAAATGTTGGGTGCTATTTACAAAAGTGTACAAATGAAAGAAAATGGCTGTTTCTTTGACCGTCGGTCCTCCGACCTGGTTCCCCGTTGATGGCCCGCAGCACGAAGGCAGCCGCAAAAAAAAAAGTGGCCGGAAAAGTTTCGTCGTCCATTTTCCAGGGTCCGGCGTCATACCGAACCGGGTTGCGCCGAAAGTGGTTTCCCCCAAGAGACGGAGGGTGGAGAGGGAAAATTGATGTCGATACACAAAATTGAGCTTTTCGTAGTTATGAGCTTTTTTTTTGCTGTTGAACGTTTTCCAACCAATCGATAGTGTTGTGGCGAAAAAGCGTTTAATGTTTCCGGTTGGGATGTTGTTTTTTTTTGTGTTGGTTGTACCTGTTTTTGGCAATAAAACTGGCACGTACCAATTCCTGGAAACGGTGATTGAAAATTTATTAACTCTCTTGCTGGTCTAACGACTTCAAATGGTAGGTGTTTTGTTGGTCTTTTTTTTGTTGGTGAAGTTGAAACATTGTTGGATGTGGTTTGAAATTAAGCTCCGTTTTAAGCTATTATTTTGTAAATTTAAAATATGATTCTTTTTATGATTCGCGATTGAGCGAGTGATTGAGTGAGTGAGTGAGTGAGTGAACTAGTGAGTGAATGATGATTGAGTTAGTGAGTGAGTGAACGAGTGAGTGAATGATGAGTGAGTGAGTGAACGATTGAATGAGTGAGTGAACGAGTGAGTGAGTGAGTAAACGAGTGAGTGAGTTAGTGAACGAGTGAGTTAGTGAATGAGCGAGTTAGTGAGTAAGTGTGTGAGTGAGTCAGTGAGCGATTAATTATGCTAGAATGTGACTGAGAGAGTGGATACGTATGAGTGTGTGTGTTCGAAATTTCACTTTTCCTAAATTTCTTTTCAAACAAATCCATCAATTCGTTTTTCTAGCTACAACTAATAAACTTTTGGGGTTGCAATTAGATTTCAATCATTTTTGATCAGAAAATTCGTCGCATGATTCCGAGATAACAAAAATAAACACTGAAACTAATATCATCTCCGGTTGGAAAACCACACCACACGGAAGAATAAAACCATATAAAACCAATTTTCCAGCTTCATTCGTAGTTAGTAGGTTGCACCCACGATCGAAGCGTCATGGAAACGCATGGTGCTCGTTCTGTGAACTCACGAACGCACGCACTTGCTGCCCTCGGGTTGAAATATTTCATTTTGCACATTCCGCACCGAAACTAATCAGAAAGTTTTCCTCGTAACTCACCAAAAACAGGATCCAGGAAGGACGATGGTCAGCAAAAATAATAACAAGCACACATACACGACTACATTGCGCACACATACTGGTTGGAAAAGTTTGCGGAAGCATTTTTGACGCTGACTAAATTCCAGGTTCAGATATTGAGTCTAGTCGGTGTGTGCTACACGTAGGCAAAGTTTTAAGGTTTAATTACATGAAAATAATGGTTGTTGTATTGTTTCTAGAGACGGACAGATTAACAAGAAGTTTTCAATAGGGTTTTCCGGTAAATTTCACATAGATTTGAAAGCTTGATTACAATTAACTTGAATTATTTGTTTTATGACTTATTTTGAAAAAAACCTTCTCATAATCATTCTTTTTTCTTCTACTTTTCAGTGCCACCCAGTGTCCGGGCGATTCCGCCGAGCGGCCAGCTGACGGCCCGGAAGGGCGGTGCCGTAACGCTAGAGTGCAAAGCTTCCGGAAATCCCGTTCCGTCCATCTACTGGACCAAAAAGGTAAACAAAATTATATTTCTTAGTAAAAAAAAGTTTATTCCAAATTTTAAAAATAAAAAAATTAAAACACAAATTTTCTCCCCCAAGCAGAGCGGTGCCGGCAAATCGTCGGCCAAGATCGGCGAGGGTCCGATCCTGACGCTGGAACGGGTCGAGCGGCAGCAGGCCGGCGTGTACCAGTGCACGGCGGACAACAACGTCGGCGAGGCGGTCACCGTGGACATGCGGCTCGACGTGCTGTGTAAGTAGCTTGGGGCTTGTTTGTCCAACTTTGTTTGTTTCAATCTTCATTATTGTAGCATGTTTCACAAAATTGGGAATGATTCTTTTTTCAAAATTCAAGTAAATTATTGAAATTAAATGATATAAACGAGCAATTCCAGCTCAAATCAGGAATTTTTCTGTTACTTTTGTACCCGACCCTCTCCGATTTCAATGAAACTTTGTAAACATGTTATCCTTGGCCTATATAAGCCATTTTTGTGTATATTGAGGCAATAGCACTCGAAAATAACATTTGAGAAGGGCGTAAGGTATTTAAATATTTTTGTATTTTGCAATTTAAAAATTACTGTATCTCGAGGCCATTGCAACGTATCAAAAAGTGCTTTAAGACAAACTTGTAGGAAATTGGACGGGCTTTCTGAAAAAATACACTGAAACAAAAATACACGCCACTTACATAAGATTTTTTGATTTTTAAGTCTAAAACTTAAATTTAAAGGTGATTTCACGATGTTTTTTCTTTCAAATTTTTTGAGGAAATAGCCTAAGATGTTACCAAAAGACTGACGAAAAATTCAGGATGGTATGTCTCTTCTAAAAAAATACAAAAATCATTTACTACAACTGTTTTTTTGAAAAGTGGTCTTAACGTCGAAATTTTCAAAAACCGGTAGTGGGAATCGATGCCCCAGAGAATTTTACATAAAAGTCTCCATATTGACCATTGTCCTATGTCCTATCCTTGGGAAGGTACAGTGGTTTTAAAAATAAAAACTAACTTAATCCACCTATGTGGTTGATGCCTTCCTCACATTTTACCAACAATGGGTAATATGAGTGGTTTGGACACATATTTCAGCTATTTTTTTAGGTCCAGAAAAATAAGTACACAGATATAACTTAAGTGGTCATAACTCGAGACAGGGTTGCCAGATCTTCGATGTTGGGGACTCATTGGAAAGGTCTCTTGATTACCTAACCAACGATGGGTCGGATGATGGATCCGGACATCGTTTACATACATTTAAGTGAGATCCGGCTTCAAAAAAGTACATAAATATCACTTAAGTAGTCATAACTCGAGACAGGGTAGCCAGATCCTCAATTATGTGAACTCGTTGGAAAGGTCTCTTGATTACCTAACCAAAGATGGGTTGGATCCGGACATCGTTTACATACATTTCAGTGAGATCAATTATGTGAACCGGCTTCAAAAAAGTACATAAATATCACTTAAGTGGTCATAACTCAAGACAGGGTTGCCAGATCTTCAATGTTGTGGACTCGTTGGAAAGGTCTCTCGATTACCCGATTACGATGGGTCGGATGATGGATCCGGACATCGTTTACATACATTTAAGTGAGATCCGGCTTCAAAAAAGTACATAAATATCACTTAAGTGGTCATAACTCGAGACAGGGTTGCCAGATCTTCAATGTTGTGGACTCGTTGGAAAGGTCTCTCGATTACCTAACCAACGATGGGTCAAATGATGGATCCGGACATCGTTTACATACATTTAAGTGAGATCCGGCTTCAAAAAAGTACATAAATATAGCTTAAGTGGTCATAACTCGAGACAGGGTTGCCAGATCTTCGATGTTGGGGACTCATTAGAAAGGTCTCTTGATTACCTAATCAACGATGGGTCGGATGATGGTTCCGGACATCGTTTACATACATTTAAGTGAGATCCGGCTTCAAAAAAGTACATAAATATCACTTAAGTAGTCATAACTCGAGACAGGGTTGCCAGATCCTCAATTATGTGAACTCATTGGAAAGGTCTCTTGATTACCTAACCAACGATGGGTTGGATCCGGACATCGTTTACATGTGGTTTATATACATTTAAGTGAGATCAATTATGTGAACCGGCTTCAAAAAAGTACATAAATATCACTTAAGTGGTCATAACTCGAGACAGGGTTGCCAGATCTTCAATGTTGTGGACTCGTTGGAAAGGTCTCTCGATTACCTAACCAACGATGGGTCAAATGATGGATCCGGACATCGTTTACATACATTTAAGTGAGATCCGGCTTCAAAAAAGTACATAAATATCACTTAAGTGGTCATAACTCGAGACAGGGTTGCCAGATCTTCGATGTTGGGGACTCATTGGAAAGGTCTCTCGATTACCAAACCAACGATGGGTCGGATGATGGATCCGGACATCGTTTACATACATTTAAGTGAGATCCGGCTTCAAAAAAGTACATAAATATCACTTAAGTGGTCATAACTCGAGACAGGGTTGCCAGATCTTCGATGTTGGGGACTCATTGGAAAGGTCTCTTGATTACCTAACCAACGATGGGTCGGATGATGGATCCGGACATCGTTTACATACATTTAAGTGAGATCCGGCTTCAAAAAAGTACATAAATATCACTTAAGTGGTCATAACTCGAGACAGGGTTGCCAGATCTTCAATGTTGTGGACTCGTTGGAAAGGTCTCTCGATTACCAAACCAACGATGGGTCGGATGATGGATCCGGACATCGTTTACATACATTTAAGTGAGATCCGGCTTCAAAAAAGTACATAAATATCACTTAAGTGGTCATAACTCGAGACAGGGTTGCCAGATCTTCGATGTTGTGGACTCGTTGGAAAAGTCTCTCGATTACCTAACCAACGATGGGTCGGATGATGGATCCGGACATCGTTTACATACATTTAAGTGAGATCCGGCTTCAAAAAAGTACATAAATATCACTTAAGTGGTCATAACTCGAGACAGGGTTGCCAGATCTTCAATGTTGTAGACTCGTTGGAAAGGTCTCTCGATTACCAAACTAACGATGGGTCGGATGATGGATCCGGACATCGTTTACATACATTTAAGTGAGATCCGGCTTCAAAAAAGTACATAAATATCACTTAAGTGGTCATAACTCGAGACAGGGTTGCCAGATCTTCGATGTTGTGGACTCGTTGGAAAGGTCTCTCGATTACCTAACCAACGATGGGTCGGATGATGGATCCGGACATCGTTTACATACATTTAAGTGAGATCCGGCTTCAAAAAAGTACATAAATATCACTTAAGTGGTCATAACTCGAGACAGGGTTGCCAGATCTTCGATGTTGTGGACTCGTTGGAAAAGTCTCTCGATTACCTAACCAACGATGGGTCGGATGATGGATCCGGACATCGTTTACATACATTTAAGTGAGATCCGGCTTCAAAAAAGTACATAAATATCACTTAAGTGGTCATAACTCGAGACAGGGTTGCCAGATCTTCGATGTTGTGGACTCGTTGGAAAGGTCTCTCGATTACCAAACCAACGATGGGTCGGATGATGGATCCGGACATCGTTTACATGCATATAATTGAGATCCGGATATATGGGAAAACACATTTTTATACATAACTTTTGAACTACTTATCGAAACTTCAAACAATTCAATAGCGATGTATGGGACCCTAAACCAAGTCGAATGCAACTGGTTCGATCAAAATCGGTTCAGCCAGTGCTGAGAAAACTTGGCAAGATTTTTGAACACATACATACATACACACACACACACACATACACACACACACACAGACATTTGTTCAGTTTTCGATTCTGGGTCGATATGTATATATGAAGGTGGGTCTTCGAGCTTTTAATAAAAAGTTCATTTTTAGAGCAGGATTATAGCCTTACCTCAGTGAGGAAGGCAAAACGTTGAAAAAATTGTTTTTTTTGTGGTTTTTGGCAATTTCTATATGACAGGCTTAGTTTTTCAGTCTCGTAAATATTTTTACCGGAAACTCGTCCAATTTCCCATTAAGTTTATGTCGTTGGTTAGGTTATAGAAAGAACTTACCAACGAGTCCAAAACATTGAAGATCTGGCAACCCTAAGTGGTCATGATTTGAAACAGGGTTGCCAGATCTTCAATGTTTTGGACTCGTTGGTAAGTTCTTTCTATAACCTAACCTACATTCATGCCCTTTTTAAAAGTCGGATCTCCTTTATTTGTTTGTAAACAATTTCCGGATCCATCAACCGACCTTTTGTTGGAAAGGTAATCGAGAGACCTTCCAAACGAGTTTGAATCAAGCAACCCTGTTTAAGTTATGACGTATTTTCCAAAGAAATGATAATTCAGATGAAAAATTATTCCGGATCAATTGTGGATCAAATGTTGGTTTACAATGGCTTACTTTTTCTCCTAATGCATCCATAAGATGTCTAGAAAATATGTATCTTAGAAAAAAAAAGCTTACAAAAATGACTTAATATCGCAGATCACAATATAGCAAATCTGTGTTTAGAAACACATTATTTTTTCTCTGAGAAAAAACGTATGTCTGGCTGTTGGATTGTCCAAATGATAACTTTTTTTTTAACTCACAGGGCATTTACCTGATTTTGTTAAAGTTCGGGAAGAGCTAAATTGTCCTAAGCTGTTGAAACTAAACTCAAACTTGAGGTTTTAATTGAAAAAAAATCAACTCTAACTTTATTTTCATTTTCAAAATAAAAGAACAGCAAAAGCATTCTTTAAAAATACAGCCATTTCACAAATTCGCAACACTTAAAAGATCCTCCAACGATAAAAAAACTAAAAATCGATCATTAAACGCATTGATTTGCTTTATTCTTATTTATAAAGATTTATCATGAATAGTGGATTGGTGGACTGACTGTTTTAACGTTTTATGTGAAAAAAATGAAGAAGAAAAAACTCTTTTTCAGCGTAAGTGAATATCCATGGGTTCTCTCCAGCAGTGCCAATTTTAAACTAAATAATGTCTCCAAATGTCAAAACTAACAAAGCTCAGGCAAATCATGGGCTAAGAACAGTCTGATTGATTGTTTGTGAATTTTTACTGATTTTTCTGGGTGTTCCATAATTGTTGCACTTATTGTTATTGACATTAGCCGTATTGTTAAAATGATTTCGGTGGATCCGTGGTAAATTTTCTTGAAATAATTAATTAGCATCCAGCTGTAAAAAATCTACCAATTTATCTACCACATTGATTGATCAGACAAAAAACTGTGGTAGAAAAGTATTAACCGTAATCAAATTTTGACAGTTCGACGCCAACGAAATATTTCATAAAAATCTGCTGCGGCAAATCAAAATGACTTTTACAACACAATCTTTAATTTCATTTTGTTGTCGAAAGAGAACGAATTTCGCAAGAGACTGTCCTCTAAGCAAGTGTTTAAAAAAGTAGTGTCGAAAGAAAGTTGACATTGGAGCAATTCTCTACGAAATCGGTCTTTTTTCTTCTTTTTTAATTTTTGTATTTTTTAATCCGACTGAAACTTTTTTGGTGCCTTCGGTATGCCCAAAAAAGCCATTTTGCATCATTAGTTTGTCCATATAATTTTCCATACAAATTACAAAAATGGTGTATGAAAATTCAAAAATCTGTATCTTTTGAAGAAATTTTTTGATCGAAAGTTGTAGGTATGGATACGGACTACACTGGAAAAAAATGATACACGATAAAAAAAATTTGGTGATTTTTTTATTTAGCTTTTTATCACTAAAACTTGATTTGCAAAAAAAAACACTATTTTTAATTTTTTTTATTTTTTGATATGTTTTAGAGGACATAAAATGCCAACTTTTCAGAAATTACTAGGCTGTGCAAAAAATCTTTGACCGAGTTATGAATTTTTGAATCCATACTGATTTTTTTCAAAAAATTGAAATATTGGTCGCAAAAATTTTTCAACTTCATTTTTCGATGTAAAATCAAATTTTCAATCAAAAAGTACTTTAGTGAAACTTTGATAAAAATGCACCGTTTTCAAGTTAAATCCATATTTAGGTGACTTTTTTGAAAATAGTCGCAGTTTTTCATTTTTTAAAATTAGTGCATATGTTTGCCCAATTTTGAAAAAAAATATTTTTGAAAAGCTGAGAAAATTCTCTATTTTTTGCTTCTTCGGACTTTGTTGATA
Organism: Culex pipiens pallens; assembly: GCF_016801865.2. Taxonomy (NCBI): domain Eukaryota; kingdom Metazoa; phylum Arthropoda; class Insecta; order Diptera; family Culicidae; genus Culex; species Culex pipiens. Next base: position 132,698,666 of record NC_068937.1, on the reverse strand, counting down.
CGACCTTTAGTTGCTGATATATTGCAATGCAAAGGTTTAAAACCAGGAAAATTTATGTTTTCTAAGTCTCACCCAAACAACTCACCATTTTCTAATGTCGATATTTCAGCAACTAATGGTCCGATTTTCAATGTTAAAATGTGAAACATTCGTGAAATTTTTCGATCTTTTCGAAATTTTTTTTTTCAAAATTGTTAAAACAAGACTAACATTTTAAAAGGGCCAATCATTCAATGTTACGGCATACAAATTTGTTTTCAAAATGGCTTCTTTGGGCATACCGAAGACACCAAAAAAGTTTCAGTCGGATTAAAAAATACAAAAAAACAATCGAATGACCGAAATCCTAGAGAACTGCTCATTGGCAAATTACCTTAAAAGAGTTGTCATAATTTACAGCACTTGTTTGTTGGTTTTATAAAAAAAAAAGATTTTATTTGGTTTTATTATTGTACTTTATTCTTAAACCATTGAATCACGAAAAACCAAAAAAAATACAACAAAGTCTGTTCGAAATATTTGCGAATCATGCAAAAGAATGGTGAAAATCATGCGAGCCAGCATGTAACATTAAAAAACGCTTCCCTGCACATCGACAAACAAAATCCGGTCCATTCATCCGGCGCAACGACCCAGAGTTTGGCCAACAGTTGAACCCCGGTTGACTGCAGCGGCACTGCACTGAAATGCGGGCAGGGGTGATAAGACTAATCCACATAGGAATAGGATTTTTTTTTTTTTAAATCAATTTAAACTATTTTTCATCTTTTAAATTTTGTTTTGTTTTGTAAACCTTGGTACAAAAAATCAATACTTTTCTTCACTTAAATATTCTCGAAACCTTCAAACAGTGCACAAACAGAGCTGAAACCTGCATCATTCCTGGTGGGCGCGCGGAGGGTTGGGGGGATAAAATCCGGGACATCACGCGGGAAAATCGCATTAAAATGCAGTTGATTGAAATCAAATAGGTGAACCCAGAGTCGGCAGTGAGGGGCTTTGGGAAGCCATTGGAGTGGTGATGTTTACGGTAAAAATCAAGCGAAAGCTAATTAAGCCCGTCGGCGGAGCATTGCGAATGAATGCGTCTGTGTGTGTGCGGTTTCCCTGTGTGCTCTCTGGTTGATAATGAACTTTTGACCTGGTTGCTGCATTTGGGAAAACGGTTGAGTTGTTATGCTGCTGACACAATTGATCAAAAGAATGCAAACAGGAACTCAATCCAATTGAGGTTGAATCCAATTTTGAGCAGAATTTTAAAAATGATGCTTTATCACTTTCGATTGTATTGATACAAATTAAATAATTTTAAATGGATGTACTCATCACTTTAGAGGATTTGTTTTTCAAGTATGTAAATAATTTTTAATTACATTTCAATGAAACAACCACAAATCCCACAATTACCAGATAACATCAATTCAACCCTTAAAAATCGATTCAACACTGTTCAGTGGGAAATAAAAAGTCCACTCGCGCGATGATTGATGTTCGCACGTAAATAGTGGACAAATTACGTGCTCACATGGATCGACTGCAATGGAAAACGACAATTTTCTGCTAAAACCAGCAATTAGTGTTGATTCAGAGCCATTTGTTTTGTTCATTTTCTGTTGCCCATTCGACTAATAGACTAGAAGTATTTAGTTTCAGCTTTGGAATTGTTTGCAGGTTATTTATGGTTTTATTGTCGGTTGACGTTGTTTTATGAACAGTTTTAGAAATATTAGATTTCGACGCATATCAAAATTGGCTAAATTGTTCATTGAAAACACTAATCACACATCAACTTCCTCTCAATCCCGCAGACCCCCCGGACATCAGCGTGGACAAGTCCTGGATCCACTCGGGCGAGGGCTTCGAGGCCCAACTGGAGTGCATCGTCCATGCCGATCCCCAGCCGACGGTAAGTTTTTCAATCACGAAGCTCGCATCGTCGTCGTCGTAGTTCAACAGGTGTAAAATTTCCACCCTCAAGCTTTTTTGGTATAGAAAGCAAAAAAAACAGTCTCATTATGATTCAGGGCACAGAAAGCGGGCTCGGGCAAATTTCCCTTCCGAAAAATGAGACGATGGGAAAAACTCAATTTGATTACGAAAAAGGCAAATATTTTTCTTTGACCGATCCTCGGTTGGTCCAACTGCCCAAGGGATAGGAGAGCACCGAGGTGTGTGTGTGTGTGTGTGATTATTTTTGGTTAGAACGATGAAATGTTCGGGCCTTCTTTCCCGGAGGGTTCTGCGGGGACGAACCCCTTAATCAAAAGCATACGGTCAACCGTTGAGTGCGTGACGGCGTAGGCAAATTTGTTTAAACAACAAACGACCAGGGCCAGCAAAAACAAGTGTGTTTGGCCACCACCTGTGGAAATATGGAAGGAGGGAAATTTTTGAAACCGTTCCGAAAGTGCTATTGTTACTGTAAATTACCTGTGGTATTGTAGGAGTGTTTGGTTTCAATTAAAACTAGGAGAAGCTAGATTTTTTCCGAGAATTCTACAGGTTAATTTTAGAATGTAATTCATATTTCACATAATTGAATCTCTTTTAAAGTAATATTACATAAAAAATCCCTCCGACAAACAGACAATAAAGGTAGCTTTCCAAAAGTTGCAAGATTGTCTGAAAATCGCTGCTATCTGCAAAATCGATCCCATTTGTTTACGATTTTGACAACATTGATGAGAACGCTTGGAAACGCCTACCGGTATGCAGCCAGCAAAACATCATTTTTGAGGTTGCTGGTACGCTATGCTCCTAGATTATTTTTATTTACCAAATGCATTTTGGAATAGAAATAAAAACAGCAAATCTTTATATTCATTTTATTTTTATTATTTGTGTTTACAAAATTGCTTAACTTAAAAAGATTAACACGGTGGTGCATTTTTGACATCATTGCATCTACTTCCGGTTTTTAAGAATAACAAAAACTTCAATTTTTCGTTCTTCAAAAACCAAACGTCGATTGGTTAATCTCTGCGATAATTTGGCAAGGCCTTTACTTCCTGCATAGGCACCAAACGTGATAAACCAAAGAAAAAAAAATCTAAGAATCTAAAAATCTAAAAATCTAAAAATCTAAAAATCTAAAAATCTAAAAATCTAAAAATCTAAAAATCTAAAAATCTAAAAATCTAAAAATCTAAAAATCTAAAAATCTAAAAATCTAAAAATCTAAAAATCTAAAAATCTAAAAATCTAAAAATCTAAAAATCTAAAAATCTAAAAATCTAAAAATCTAAAAATCTAAAAATCTAAAAATCTAAAAATCTAAAAATCTAAAAATCTAAAAATCTAAAAATCTAAAAATCTAAAGATCTAAAAATCTAAAAATCTAAAAATCTAAAAATCTAAAAATCTAAAAATCTAAAAATCTAAAAATCTAAAAATCTAAAAATCTAAAAATCTAAAAATCTAAAAATCTAAAAATCTAAAAATCTAAAAATCTAAAAATCTAAAAATCTAAAAATCTAAAAATCTAAAAATCTAAAAATCTAAAAATCTAAAAATCTAAAAATCTAAAAATCTAAAAATCTAAAAATCTAAAAATCTAAAAATCTAAAAATCTAAAAATCTAAAAATCTAAAAATCTAAAAATCTAAAAATCTAAAAATCTAAAAATCTAAAAATCTAAAAATCTAAAAATCTAAAAATCTAAAAATCTAAAAATCTAAAAATCTAAAAATCTAAAAATCTTAAAATCTAAAAATCTAAAAATCTAAAAATTTAAAAATCTAAAAATCTAAAAATTTAAAAATCAAAAAATCTAAAAATCTAAAAATCTAAAAATCTAAAAATCTAAAAATCTAAAAATCTAAAAATCTAAAAATCTAAAAATCTAAAAATCTAAAAATCTAAAAATCTAAAAATCTAAAAATCTAAAAATCTAAAAATCTAAAAATCTGAAAATCTAAAATTTAGCTTTTGAGTTATTCTTTAAGATTGGGCTAACTTTTTCGAGATTTTAAATTCAACTTTTTTTTTGCTGAAATTTTGTCCCTATGTCATAAATGTTTTTTTTTTTTATAAGTTTTTCATACAAGGCTTTATAATTTTTTTTGAAACGGGCATGTAAATGTAAAAAAATCTGTATTTTGAGAAGGAATCTTCTGATCAAAAAAGTGAATTCTGCAAAGTTTTAGGTTGTTATTAAGACTTCAAATAGAGCATTTACTTGGAAAACAAATTTCCATTTTTTTATTTTTAAGAAAACTGATATTCTAAGATAGCGTAATTCATTTATTTTAATTCAAATAAACTTTTGTCCTTGAGTTTAAAAAAAGTTAAATCTGGAACCGAATCTATTAACTACATACTTTTTTCAAATAATTATTTTAAGGGAATCATCCCATAAATTAAAAAAAATTAAATTCCAAATTTAACATCCAAATTACTATAAAAAACTTTCGGAATTTTTTTATTTTTTTTTAATTAAAAAATTTAAAGCGCTTAATATTTTAGAAGAGCTGTAAAAGTTTCCTATAGTTATCGGACTCAGTAAATGTGAAAATTTGCAAAAAGCTTTTCGTAAAGCTGTGAAAATTCTTTCTTGTTTTTGATTAGTTATGGTTTAAAATTTAAAAAGATTATCTCCGTTAAACAATATCAGTCATAGTTTGTGGTAATATTTCAAAATGTTAAGAATGATTTAGAATAAAATTAGTTTTATTGAATATAGCACAAAATTTAAAAAAAGCTGAATTTTTGAACAATGAAAATTGAACCAGAATTTACGAGATGTCGTGTCGAGACCGTTGCAAAAATTTCCCAAAATGCATTACTCAGATTTTACGCTTTCCTAAACTTTTTTCTTTGTATGACAAGCCAGCGATACTGCGTGGACTAGACACTTGTATGGAAAAACTAATGAATACCTAAATAGCTTTTTTAACACACAAGAATGCCAGGACACAGTATCATAAAAATTAAAAACGTTACTTAATCCACCATTAGGTGGTTGGTGCCTTCCTCACATGTTGAGTGTAATGCTAGGTAATATATGAGATCCGGCCTCCACAAAGTTCATAAATAACACTTAAGTGCTTATAACTTTTGATAGGGTCGTCAGATCTTCAATCTACTGAACTCGTTGGAAAGGTCTTTTGATTACCTATCCAACGACAGGTCGCATGATAGATCCGGACAACGTTTTCATCGAAATATATGAGATCCGGCCTCTAAAAAGTTCATAAATAACACTTAAGTGCCTATAACTTTTGATAGGGTTGTCAGATCCGCAATTTATTGAACTCGTTGGAAAGGTCTTTTGATTACCTATCCAACGACAATTCGCATGATAGATCCGGACAACGTTTTCATCGAAATATATGAGATCCGGCCTCTAAAAAGTTCATAAATAACACTTAAGTGCTTATAACTTTTGGTAGGGTTGTCAAATCTTCAATGTTTTGGACTCGTTAGAAAGGTCTTTTAAACACCTTTCAGAAAATGTATAATATGCCAGGTTTTCTTACAAAAACCACCCTTTTTACAATCTTTCGGACTTTAGTCAAAATCGTTTTTTTAGCATAACTTTTGAAGTACTTTACTAAACTTCATAATTTTCAATAGGGACTTATGGGACCCCAAGACGAATCGAATGAGACCAAAACGGTCCAAATCGGTTAAGCCAGTGCTGAGATAATCGAGTGCATATTTTTTGGTGCACAGACCCACATCCCTACACACACACACACACACACACACACACACAGACATTTGCTCAGAATTTGATTCTGAGTCGATATGTATACGTGAAGGTGGGTCTAGGAGGTCAAATTAAGAAGTTCGTTTTTCGAGTGATTTTATAGCCTTTCCTCAGTAAAGTGAGGAAGGCAAAACAATAGGAAAAGTCAACTAGTGATAAAAAGTCCCCTGGTTTTTGAAGTAAAATTATTTATTTATTTTTTTCTAAACTACGGCCAATAACTTTGAAACACTGTGGTTCGTCAAATTGTTTTGTTATTTTAGGGGGTTAAAAAATGCAATGTGACATTTTCGTTTTAGTGGCTCTGTTTGAAATAAATTGATTTGGTTATTATTTGAAATGAAACAACCGTTCTGCAGGTCAACAACCAAAATTTTGATTACGAATTTCGCCGACCAAACCACATCATTTGCTAAATATTATTGTGCTTGACATTGATTCAACCAATTCATAGCCAACCACTTAAATATTATTTGACTTGGCAAAGTAAATGTTAAACAAATTGTTCATTTTGTCAAATTAATTAATAAATGTCTCTGCCAATAAATTTCGTTTAAAACTTTGGATTTTTTCAATTATTAATTTTAAACGAGTTCCATAAAAAAAAGTACTACAGAAGCTTTTATTTCCCACATTCGTTTGTCAGCCCAAATTTGCTAAGAGAATTGCGGATTGAAGCTAACGAACTCAGATGGGCTAAGCTCTTTACCCGCCCTTTTAAATTTCCACTAAATCCGTTTTCTTACTTCGAGCCCACCCACTCACACAGTAAACAGTGGAGGATTTCAGGTAAACGTACAAAATAAACATACTTTCTTACGCACACACACATGGAGACAATTTATACAGATTTGCGTGATGCTGCGATTACGCAAATTGGAAAATGCGCGCTCGCACGTAGGCTGGATTGCTGGAAAATCGCTTTGCAGCGAGTTCTTGACTTGAGTTCGGGGGCGATGTGGGGATTTTCCCACCTTTTTTCAATACTGGTTTGGTTTTAAGAATGTGTGGGCGCTGATATGGGGTCGTCGTTAGCTTCAGAGTTGATTTGGGGATAATCGCAGAGATTTTCACCCCAAGTGCTTTTAGGAAACAATTGAACTTACAAATTGAAATTAAATTTCGTTGAAAGAAGCGATAGAAAAGATATTCTGCATGACATTTTAAAAATGAAGAATAAATGAAAGTGGCAGAAATCAAAAATTAAATCAATTATCAAATTGACCCAACTCATTTCCAAAAAATGCACCAAATTTCCGACAGGCTGATCGCACGACCTCCAGGAATTCGCAAACTCCGTCCCATAATTTTAATAAACCTAAAAGCACCTTCCACTGAATCCTCTCGGCTGAAGCAGGCACCAAAACCTCTAACAAAACACGACACGTGGCTTGTCGATGATAGAGTTCGGGAGGCTGGCCACGTCGAGTTCGCGCGAATTTGCCACGAAACTAATTATGTGCCGTGAGTTTAATAAACGCACCTTTTCGCACCGATCGTACGATCCGGTGCTGGCCACGACGTCAGTGGTTTTTTCGGGTGGGGTGCACGGAGGGAAAAACGCGAAATCATCAACAAAAAACTTCTCATACAAATAACCAAAAATATTGCAGAGCTTTTCCCTCCGTGCCAAATTTTCATTACTACATTTTCCACGAAAAAGCGTCAAAATCTGGATGCGGCGCCAGTCACGTTCGACACGGAGGAAATTCATTAACTTTTAGTGTCCCCCAACCCCGCTTTTCACAGCGTTCGGCCAGGCCATCATTCGTCAGGTGTGTTCATCATGTTTTGCTGGGGACGGTTTAAAGTTTACGTGGTCATCGGGAGCAGGTCAGGTCAGGTCTGCTCTTTAGACTAGATTTATGCATGCGATATGAAATGTGTTGACGTCCAAATGAAGCTCCCCTTTTATTCGGTTATCGACGTTAGCATCATGATTATCGTAACCGTTATTAACGGGATTGAAAAGGTCTGTGTGGTTTGATGATGATGTTTAAAATATAAAGACTGGAAGGTTGGTGATGTTCCTTAATTATCCTGAAAGAAAGACTGTAGGGGTAACTTGGGAATAGGGTACTTCAAATTTAACTTTTAGTCTTCAAAGTGCAGAATTTAACCGAAAACTATGTCCAGCTTCACCATTCGACCTACAGTCATGCCTTGGTTTAGCACCGCATATGGGGGATGCAAAACCGAGGCGTGCATAACTGAAGCACAGAGCTTATGAAATTTTGGCTATATGGGAGACATTGGCTCATAATCCAATGAAAAATCATCCAAACATCAAAAAATTATATTGTGTTTTTGAATCGGGATAATGTCAGCTATTAATTGCAATTATAATTACTTGAAAATTTTCACAAAATACGTATTTTTCCTGTATTTTGGAAAAGATTTTTTTTCCGAAAAAAAATCTCAAAATTATTATTTTTTCTATATGATAATCAAATGATCGAAATTTTTCATAAATTTCGAAAGATATAACACACATTTTTGAAAATTCTCAAAATTTTCAAAAAGCTACGTATTTTCGAAAAAAAAATACTGAAATTTTCAGTATTTTACAATATGAATATCAAATGATGGAAAAAATTTCATACATTTCGATAGCAATAATACTTTTTATTTATTGTGTGGGTATCAGATAATCGGATTTCAAAATAACTGAAATTTTAAATATTTTTTTGAAAGTTAGTAGTTTTGTGAAAATTTCGAGTATATTAAAAAAATGTGTTATTACTTTTGAAATATATTAAAAAAAATCCCGATCATTTAATACCCATACAATAAAAAAAACTTGAATTTTAAGTATTTAAAAAAAAATTACGCAGCTTTGCGATTTTTTCCTATTTAAAAAAAATGTGTTCTTTTTCGAAATGAATGAAAAAATCCCGATCAATCGATACCCACCAATTTTTTTTTTATTTTAGGCCGTTGCAAATATTTTTCGAAGTTTATGTCCCTCGACTCTGATCAAAGTCGAGTGGGGGGGGGGGGGGGCAAAAAAAAATAAAAATTGAATTACGAGTCACGGTTTTAACATTTTAATGAAAAAAGTGTTTAAATAGTAGTTTATGCAACAAGTTGCAAAAGAGGATTTTTTCAGCACGAGTCGTACATTTATCCAACGAGGTTCACCGAGTTGGATAAATACGATGAGTGCTGATAAAATCAAGTTTTGCAACGAGTTCCATACAACATTTTTTGCAATTTCGAAAAACACCCATTGAGTGAAATTTTAAGTCGAATTTTCATGTATTTTGTCAATAAATCGTTTAAATCAAAAAAATGTTGAAAAGTGTTACTTTTCGAAACAAGTGCTGAAAAGTTCAACTTTTCAGCACCCATTTCAGTGCTGAAAAGTAGAACTTTTCAGCATTTATTTTGAAAAGTGTTGCTATTCGATTCTGTTCTTTTTGGTACAGAAAAGTAGGCTATTTCGTCGTTCAAGAATGACAGGAAAAGTAAGTAGTTTCACGACGGAATTGCAAAAAATGCATTATACACCTGTCCAGTTGTTTTGCAATCATTAATTTCCAAAATACCTAAATGTTGACTAACATTTATTTTTTTGCAAAGTTTTTGCGATGCTGTAAATTAGAATTTCATTAAAAAAAAATCAAAACATTCTAAATACAGCCCAAACATACTAAATATGATTATCAATGCAAAAAAATGCGTTTAAGATTGTTTCAGTTGATTTGACTTTTTTTTTCATTAAAATTTTGAAGTTTTTTGAAAAAAAAAAATGTTTGCCCCCTGATTTTTTGTACCAATTTTGAAGGGGAGGGGCGACATAAACTTTGAAAAATATTTGCAACAGCCTTAGTATTTTCTTCGAAAATACGTAGTTTAAATAAAGAGTATTTCACCAAAAAAAATTATTGCTATCGACATGCATGAGAAATTTATGATTTTTTGATACCCATATTGTAAACTTCTGAAAATTTGAGTATTTTTTCGAAAAAAAACGTAATTTTGTGAACATTTTGAGTATTTCACAAAAAAATATTTTTAATATCGAAATGAATGCAAAATTTCCGATCATTTGATATCCATATTGTAAAATACTGAAAATTGGAGTATTTTTTTCGAAAATACGTAGTTTTGTGATAATTTTGAGTATTTAAAAAAATATTACGCCCTTCAGAAATGTTAGTCTTGATTTAAAAAAAATAAGATTACTGTTTTCGAAAAGATCGGAAAATGTCACAAATGTGAAAAAATCGGACCATTAGTTGCTGAAATATAAGAAAAGTATGGGTGTTTGGTTAAGACTTAGAAAACATAAATTTTCCTGTTTTTATATCTTTACATGGCAATATCTCAGCAACTAAAGGTCATATTAACAAAGTTCAAAAAAAAAGAAAATGTAGGGAATTTTCTCAGCTTTTCAAAAATATTTTTTTTCCAAAGTCCCAAACATGGGCACTAATTTAAAAAAAAATTAACTGCAACTACTTTCAAAAAAGTTACCTAAAAATGGCTATAACTTGAAAACGGTGCACTTTATCAAAATTTCACTGATGTACTTTTTGATTGCAAATTTGATTTTACATCAGAAAATGTAGTTGAAAAATTTTTGCGACCGATATTTCGATTTTTGAAAAAAATCAGTATTGTTTAAATAATTTATAACTCGATCAAAGGTTTTTTGCACATTCTAAAAATTTCTGAAAAGTTGACATTTTATGTCTGCTAAAACATATTAGAAAATAAAGAAAATTAAAAATAGTATTTTTTGCAAATCAAGTTTTAGTGACAAAAAGTTAAATAAAAAATCACCAAAACTTTTTTTACCGTGTACCATTTTTTCCAGTATAGTCCGTATCCATTCCTACAACTTTGCCGAAGACACCAAATAGACCCAAAAATTCCTTCGAAAGAAACAGATTTTTGAATTTTCATACATCATTTTTGTATGGATAGCACCCAAATTTGTATGGAAAATTATATGGACAAACTAATGATGCAAAATGGCTTCTTAGGGCATCCCGAAGACACCAAAAAAGTTTCAGCCGGATTAAAAAATACAGCAATTAAAATGTAAAAAAGACCGATTTCGTACAGAATTGCTCATTTCAAAGGGTCACAAGAAGTAGCAACACTTTTCATGATTTCCCGATGTTGACAAACACCCTGTTTTGGCCAAAAACGGGATGGCACTGTATATGGCTTTACATACTTTGCCATCAACATTCTAAACGTTACGACCTGTTTTTTCTCATAATATTCATGTGTTGGAAATTAGTTTTATATGGATGTTTTCATGTTGAAAAAAAAAACTGAAAATGATAATCAAAAGTGGATTTTGCCTTATGCCTTCAAAGTTTGTTATTCGCAGCAATGTTATTAAGAAATTTTTAGAACATTCGAAAAAAAATCAATTTTAACACACAGAGCGGATTTACTAACTCGAATGGAACTGCATTCGAATTAGTAAATCCGAATTTGTCAATTGGAAACGTAAATCGTCGAACAACGGCATTGAAATGTCAACATCAGTTTGACTACTGGTTTCGCGTGTTTGGGTTCCTAGTTTTCAAAAAAAAAATTTATCAAAAATTCTCTTTATTACAGCTAAGTATATTTTTTTTCAAAACTTCAACACCCAAACTATCCAAAATGAACTTAACTTTTGTGAAAATGTCCAAGGAATTCAGCAAAAATAATCACTTGCGCCGCAAAATTCATGTAGAGCATTTTTTTAAGTTATCAAATGTTAGGTGAGTACTTGAAAATTCAAAAATATTTTTATCGGAAACAGCAGACAGTTTAACCTTAGAGTGAGACTATTTGTACTTGTTAGTTTTACATACTTCTGTTGATTTCAAATATAAAAAAAATCAAATTATTAAATCGGCAGTATTTGTTGCACCTCAAAATGGTCCTTGACTTAAGAGCGAGTTTTTCACCGATGTGAAACAGGTCGTATCGAGGTGCTCCGATTTGGATGAAACTTTCAGGGTTTGTTTGTCTATACATGAGATGAACTCATGCCAAATATGAGCCCTCTACGATAAAGGGAAGTGGGGTAAAATGGGCTTTGAAGTTTGAGGTCCAAAAAACCTAAAAAATCTTAAAATTGCTCGCATTTCCGTAAAACTTCATCAATTGCAACTCTCTTAGATGCATTCGAAAGGTCTTTTGAAGCCCTTCAAAATGTGCTATAGACATCCAGGATTGGTTTGAATTTTTCTCTTAGCTTTTGCAAATTACTGTTAAAAATGGATTTTTTAAAAACCTTAATAACTTTTGGCAACAGCCTCCAACATCCATACTCCCATAGATCAAAAGTTAGGGATTTTCATGGACTATAAGCCTACGGTATTAACTTTTTGGCCAATCGCAGTTTTTCTCATAGTTTTACGATTTTTCTTGAACAAACATTTTACAACGTTAGTTTTTGCCCTGTAGGCCAAGAAGACGGCACTTTTTGGTCTCAATTTTGTCATATTCGGAATCCTCAGAAAATTTTACATTAGATTGAGGTGTTGGAATTTTGAATTTGATTGGAAAAAATGTCATTAAGAATCAATTAAAATATTTTTTTACAATTTGTTGGATTAGGGGTAAAACAGGGTTTCGCCTACTTGATACAGCATCTGACGTATTGATCACAGGGTAAATAAGATCTATTTCTTTTTTCAAAAATGTTTTATTTGATTATATTTTTTAAATCAAAATTACAACTCCAATTCTTCTAACTTACGTGAAATTGACCGAGGATTCCGAATATGACAAAATTGAGACCAAAAAGTGCCGCTATGGCGGACTACAGGGCAAAAACTAACGTTGTAAAATGTTTGTTCTAGAAAAATCGAAAAACTATGAGAAAAACTGCGATTGGCCAAAAAGTTAATACCCTAGGCTTATAGTCCATGAAATTACCTATCTTTTGACCTATGGGAGTGTGGGTGTTGGAGGCTGTTGCAAAAAGATATTAAGGTTTTAAAAAAATCAATTTTTAACAGTAATTTGCAAAAGCTATAAGAAAAAGTTAAACTAATCCTGGATGTCTATAGCACATTTTGAAGGGCTTCGAAAGACCATTCGAATGCATCTAAGAGAGTTGGAATTGATGAAGTTTTATGTTTCATGTGTTTCATGTGTTTTGGACCTCAAACTTCAATGCTCGTTTTACCCCACTTCCCTTTATCGTGGAGGGCTCATATTTGACATAAGTTCATCTCATGCATAGACAAACAAACGCTGAAAGTTTCATCCAAATCGGAGCACCTCGATACGACCTCTAGAACAAACCGAGCAGAATCTACAAATACTGCCTCTTAATATGTAGTTTGACATATTTATGTTGAATGACAAAATTGGAAGAATAATTTTGCCCATTGTGCACTGTGTAATGGGCAAGACAAATTACAACAAAATTAGGTGGAAAAAGGATTTTCCGAAAAATGCTAAAGATTTGGAGCGAAAGTGTCTTCAGAAGAGTTGTCGGAAATGAGAATGGACAACATTCGGCTTGATTGGAAATGAGGGTGGTCCATTGTTAGGGTGTTTAAGAAATTCTAACTTTCTAGGTATATTTTTGATATTTTTTTTTTCATTAAGCTCGAGATATTTTCATTTGAAAATGTCTAATTTTCTAGGGAAACCACCTAAACAAAATTCGAAAATCTTCCAATTATATGTTTATCCGCGTTATTTTGCAATTAATTTACAATTCCGATAGTTGTAGAGAAAAAAAGCAATTAAATCGAAAATGTAACCAAAAGTTGCTCCGATTTTTTATTAGAGACTGGGACACCTAATCCGACTGAAAGATCCAAAGAAAAATTGAGGGGACCAGCCTTTTCTTCAAACTGATGAGCAGATTTCATTTAAGCCTACGCAAAGGATGCATCGATGCACTTAGGAAGAACAATTTTGCTCCTTCCTACACGAACTTCGGTTCTAGGAATTACATAATCGAGCTGGGCAAAAAAAGCGCATATCTTGATATCCAATATCACCATCCAGAGCAGGGATGCTGGTCGTTATCTAACTTGCATAAAAAGCATCGACAAGGATGAACGAGCAAGACTTCCGTTCTTGATTAGCCTTTTTCCTACGCAACACAGGGGATCAGATTTGCGTCCTCGTTCAAGTGTCCGGTGCAGACTCTTCACTGCACTTTTCCGTCCACTTTGTGTGATGAAAAGTCGGTCAGTTGGAAAAATTGCTTCTGGAAAAGTTGTGCAGAAATTAATTTCCACAACTCTGGGAAAAAGGCATCATGCGTCCCTTTCATCGAGCCTTATGCGTTTTGATTCGAATATTTCGAAGCGATTTGATTTGCGATGTGACTTCTTGGAAGAGGATTTGGGCTGAGCTGCGAAATGAAATAATGCTTTCAGAGGGGGGAAAAAAAAGCTAGCAGAATGAGCTTTTTTCGTCAAAATAGGCCAATTTTGGTGAACGCACAGAAATATGACGAATCGGGGCTGAATTATTCATTAAATCTGCTGCTGCTTCTGGGCATACGGCAAAATTATTCAGCACATCAACCCGGCTGCCATTTTCGTAGATTGGATTCGGGCCTAGCTGGGCGGGAAACCCAAATCAACGACGGCGGAGGATCAAACCCATAAATTCATCCGAGCGTTTCGGGCTGTAAATCATGCGGTGTGGGAGGGATACATTTGAAGTCGAGGGTTGGTTAAACAGGTAAAAATGTTTTATTAAAGGGCTTTTAAGACAACTGAAAAGTTTACCAAATTTGAAACAGGAATTTCATAATACATTTTAAAACCTTATCGTAAACTAAGAAGTCAATTTCTCTTTCACCGCAAAGCTTCAAGATTCACGAGCATCATTCCGAGTAAATAAAGAACCTCCCCCTCAGCATCTATATTCACCAGTCAAGAACCATCGCGCCCCAAGTGGTCCCCAAGCATCGTCATCGTTGTCTGGCAAGTGCACATCTCGTACACTCTTGGCAACGTTCTTCATAACTCCCCACCCTGAAGCTGATGCTGGTGCTGCTGCAGCAGCATGACTTCGATATGGCTCTATTATGAATTTTAATTACACTTGAGTCGCGTCCTTTTCTCCCCGAAGTGAACCCTCGATTATGCACTCCTTGCGACGATGGTTTGCAAGAGACCTTTTCCCGCAAAGTGATTCCACCCCACCCAAATTGGCAGATAGTTTGTGCTAAAATGTGTCTAAATTTCGACAACCTTTCAAAAGCTTCAACCCTTTCTTCATTCAGTGTGGCTGGCCCCCCAACAAGCAAGAGTCCTCGAGACTCCCTGTTGCGTGCCTTCAACACGCTGAGGTGAGGTTCATGCATCATATTGCTGAACACACAGGCAGGGTTGGACTATACTCTCAAGCGTCCCACAACCGGCTGCTCACGTCAAGGACCAATTAGGGTGGAGTACGCTATTCAGCGTTTTTTAAATCGACCTGAGAGCAGCGAGGTAGTGCTCGAAAGTGGCCACCTGGTTGCATGTGAAGAACTGACTGAGGAGTTGATCCCCCTTTTGTGGAGCTTTTGACGGGTTCATTATTGGTTGGAGAGTGTGTCTAACATAACGTGGGTGAAGGGATTGTTGACTTTCTTTTTTGTACATGTAACCAATTTCCAGTTTTCAATTTCCATTGATCAATTTTCAATTTTCAATTTTCAATTTTCAATTTTCAATTTTCAATTTTCAATTTTCAATTTTCAATTTTCAATTTTCAATTTTCAATTTTCAATTTTCAATTTTCAATTTTCAATTTTCAATTTTCAATTTTCAATTTTCAATTTTCAATTTTCAATTTTCAATTTTCAATTTTCAATTTTCAATTTTCAATTTTCAATTTTCAATTTTCAATTTTCAATTTTCAATTTTCAATTTTCAATTTTCAATTTTCAATTTTCAATTTTCAATTTTCAATTTTCAATTTTCAATTTTCAATTTTCAATTTTCAATTTTCAATTTTCAATTTTCAATTTTCAATTTTCAATTTTCAATTTTCAATTTTCAATTTTCAATTTTCAATTTTCAATTTTCAATTTTCAATTTTCAATTTTCAATTTTCAATTTTCAATTTTCAATTTTCAATTTTCAATTTTCAATTTTCAATTTTCAATTTTCAATTTTCAATTTTCAATTTTCAATTTTCAATTTTCAATTTTCAATTTTCAATTTTCAATTTTCAATTTTCAATTTTCAATTTTCAATTTTCAATTTTCAATTTTCAATTTTCAATTTTCAATTTTCAATTTTCAATTTTCAATTTTCAATTTTCAATTTTCAATTTTCAATTTTCAATTTTCAATTTTCAATTTTCAATTTTCAATTTTCAATTTTCAATTTTCAATTTTCAATTTTCAATTTTAAATTTTCAATTTTCAATTTTCAATTTTCAATTTTCAATTTTCAATTTTCAATTTTCAATTTTCAATTTTCAATTTTCAATTTTCAATTTTCAATTTTCAATTTTCAATTTTCAATTTTCAATTTTCAATTTTCAATTTTCAATTTTCAATTTTCCATTTTAAATTTTCAATTTTCAATTTTCAATTTTCAATTTTCAATTTTCAATTTTCAATTTTCAATTTTCAATTTTCAATTTTTAATTTTCAATTTTCAATTTTCAATTTTCAATTTTCAATTTTCAATTTTCAATTTTCAATTTTCAATTTTCAATTTTCAATTTTCAATTTTCAATTTTCAATTTTCAATTTTCAATTTTCAATTTTCAATTTTCAATTTTCAATTTTCAATTTTCAATTTTTAATTTTTAATTTTCAATTTTCAATTTTCAATTTTCAATTTTCAATTTTCAATTTTCAATTTTCAATTTTCAATTTTCATTTTTCAATTTTCAATTTTCAATTTTCAATTTTCAATTTTCAATTTTCAATTTTCAATTTTCAATTTTCAATTTTCAATTTTTAATTTTTAATTTTCAATTTTCAATTTTCAATTTTCAATTTTCATTTTTGAACCAACGCAAAAAAGACGTGTTTTTCAAATATTTGTAGCGTGAAACGGAGATGAGATAGAAATTTATTGTCATAAAGCAATTCTCTGAGATTTCGGTCATTCGATTTTTTCTGTATTTTTTTATCCGGCTGAAACTTTTTTGGTACCTTCGATATGCCCAAAGAAGCCATTTTGCATCATTAGATTGTCCTTTTAATTTTCCATACGAATTTGGCAGCTGTCCATTCAAAAATGATGTATGAAAATTCAAAAATCTGTAACTTTTGAATGAATTTTTTGATCGATTTGGTGTCTTGGGAAAAGTTGTAGGTATGAATATGGATTACACTGAAAAAAAGTGATACACGGTAAAAATAATTTTGGTAATTTTTAATTTCACTTTTGTCACTAAAACTTGATTTGCATAAAAACACTATTTTTAATTTTTTTTATTTTTTGATATGTTTTAGAGGACATAAAATGCCAACATTTCAGAAAATTCCAGAATGGGCAAAAAATCTTTGAACGAGTGATGATTTTTTGAATCAATACATTTTTTTTCAAAAATCGAAATATTAGTCGCAAAATTTTTTCAATTTCATTTTTTCGATGTAAAATTGAATTTGCAATCAAAAAGTACTTTGGTGATATTTTGATAAAGTGCACCGTTTTCAAGTTATAGCCATTTTTTGGTAACTTTTTTCAAAATAGTCATCACCGTTTTAGGCTGCAAATTATTGAAAAACACCTCTTTTTTCGCATGTTCAAAAATGAAAGGGGTCGTACCGTTCTCCGTCACGAGATATCAAAAAATTGACCTCGGATTCGTGATCAGCGACAAAAGTTACCCCTTAGAACAAAGTTTCACGCAAATCGAAGAGGGTTCGGGGCAACTTTTCCCGATTTTGTGTGAGTTGGTAGAGAATTACCCCTACTTTTTAAATTTTCAGCTTTCAACTTTTCCAACTTTTTCAACTATCAACTTCAAACTTAAAACTTTAAAAAAACTCAGGAACCTAGTCCCAAAAATACATAAAATTTAAATTCCACATTCTCTTACGGTGCAACCACACACACACACATGCCAAGCATAAAAATAACACAACTTCCGGGCCACTTTCGAGAGAGGCATCCCTCCGCAAACATTGGCTGCCAAAGCACAGTTCTGGCTGCACTATCGATCGAATGAAAAATTGCATTAGTTTGGGGGGGGGTCGTATGTATGTAAACCACCCCAACACAATGGCGCATAACTCAGCTCTCTCCCGGCGATATCGAGGAAGCGGTAATAACAGTAAAATTTAACTACTTTGCTGAAGTCAATTTATTCGGTTTAATTGATTGTAAGGGAAATATGTTTCTGGATTTGGCAGTGCACATATGGTTGAAGTTGGGTTTTTGCTCGTTTTAGCGAGTTTTGAGGTTGCGGGATCGCAATGAGGATTTACGAGAAGAGGTCTTTGAAATTTAATTACAAACGGGTTGAGACTGATTAGCTGGGTAGCTTTGCAGGCAGGAAAAGCGCCTAAAGGTAGGCTGTACGCAACGATGAAATCTGAACGTGAAAAGCCAATATGCAAACCTTTCGCGCCGGAAGCACTTTGCATGTAACGCAATAAGCTGACAAAACATCCAATCAGTGCCGGGTTGGTTCCAATCCAGAACATGGTCCACCGTCCCTGGTCGGAAGTCACTATCCGGATGGCTAGCTAGGGTGAAGTGATATATTTTTGGATCGCACTCAACTATTATTTAAGATTTTGTAGAAATGGCAGAAACGTTGAAATCCTTCGTCCGTAATTAAAACTTTCCAGAAATCCTCCAATTACAGTTCAATCCCCGAAAAACAGCCGGAAAGCAACAGGAGCTCCGTTAATCTCGCTGTAACAAACGCGTTGACCAAGCCGGACCAGTCCGGTGGTCATTGTTTCGACCGCATCGACACGCACCTGGCCATAATGCGTGTTGTTCACAGCCCAACAACCCAGGCTGCTGGTCGGTCGATGATGGACGGCACTGTTGGCCACCGGTGCGAACATCCCCCCGGCTTTGGCCGAGCCCAAAAACTGACCAACCAACAACATGGCGGGGAGTCACGGCCACGGTCAGTAATGGCCCTGCCCAAATGGTAATTTCGTCGAAAGGGGGATTAGTTTGGGCTTGCTGAATGTTCATGATGTCGATTTCTGGAAAGGCAAGGAAAAACGTTAACGTTAAATAATTACATATTTACAAATAATACATTGAATTAACACCATATTAACTTGAAACTAATTTCTTAGCTCGATCCATATAAAATTAAGGGATTTTTTTATCAAGAAATACTACACGCAAACCTGGCGCTTATCAGACCGATCTCTGATAATCGTCTATCAGAGATTCTCTGATAAACTTTTTGGATTGAGTTCATCCAAGTAAACAACTTTAACGCACACATGAGCACAACATTGTATCGTACACGAGAATTCACTCCTAATTCATCCGAAGATCGTTGCACCCCAAGTGGCGGTTATCGGCATAAGCCGTCATCTCAGACGGGGAGCATTAGGTTTTATGCCGACTCAATTTGGAGGTTAGAAATTTGACAGCTTGGCTGCACTGCTTACATTTTTTGCACGTGTGCAGCCGAACTGTCAAATTTCTAACCTAAAAAACGGGTCGGCGTAAAACCTGATTGAGCGATTATGTGAAATGGGGCATACAAAAATTACGTTACCCAATTAATTATTTGATAAATTTCGCCAAACTATTTAATTTTTTTAAAGTTGTTTAATTGTTTTGAAATAGTTTAATTGTTTTAAAATAGCTTAGTTTTCAAATAGTTTAATTGCTTAATAATTGTCAAATTGTCAAATTGTCAAATTGTCAAATTGTAAAATTGTCATTCATATGCAGGTAGGACTTTTTTAATAATAATTTTAATTTTTGAATAATTATTTTACTGCCATAATATAAACATTTATAACATGCCCGTGGGAGTCGCTCAACCTGCATTCCTGTCATACATGAGGTCTGCACAGCTGATTCCACGTAGATTTTTCCCGCCAGTAATGACAGGAAACGCTGACAAACGGAATATGTGCCAAAATCATAAGTGGTTTTTAACATATGAAGGGAAATCATCGTGAACTGGAACTGCCGGTCGTTAGCCCGGGTAAAGTGGAAACGTTGAGATGATTGTTGTCCTCTGCTTTCATCTCGCAAAAAGCCATACAGAGAACCACGTCCCTTTCAACCGGCTCCGTGGCTTAATGGTTACGGCTTCTGTCTCCCAAGCAGAAGGTTCAGGGATCAAATCCCGGTCGGTACCTTTGAAATTTGGAATCAGGAATTTGAATATGAATAAAAACTAAAATGAATCAGGTGGGATTCGAACTCACACCTTTGGATTGGTGGTGGTCTGGGACGCTAAGCAGTCGGCCATCAGAAGGTTTACACTCTAGCAGTGAATTGATCCGTAGTGTTAAAACATGTTATCTCTTCTTCTCATATTATCAAATACGCGCTGATCCCTGATTTGCCTGAGGGGATTGGAAGTCTAAATATAGATCGAGTTTCCTTCAGATGCTTGCTTCTATGTTTAGGCGGGGCCGAACAATGCCCAGCGACCTCGGAATTGGACCGCAAGGAGCTCTGTCATTCTGAAATGGGTCGTTGGAAGCAGCGCGAGGGCTATCACCACCTAATACCCGGGACTGAGATAAGCTGTATCAGCATTCGGCATGTACACAGTCTGATACAAATTATACTTTCCCATAATTTCGCTACCGGTTAGCGGGTATTGGATTGGACCACACACATACACACACACACACACACACATAATATAAACATTTATAACATTTAGTATTGCACTAATTGATATAAAATACCGATTTTGAATTGATAACATTTTTTTTAATTAAAAAACATTTATAGGTGCGTTGTATATGAATGACCCAAACCTTGAAAACATATGCCCGTCATATGTGTACGGCCCCTAGCTAGAAACTGTCATCGGCCTTAGGAGATCGTTCGTGATGGCGTGATTTTGTAAATAATTATGAGGATAAAATGGATTTAAATTAGGTTTTCGTGCATTATTTGACCAAAACAGGATAGAAAAATATCTATGAACAGGTAAGTAACAAAAATAATTGAAAGCTTATGCCCATGTTTCGCAAACAAACCATTCAAAGGATGATTTGTGAATGTTCTTTTTTCCTCTTCCGTAGGTTATGGCCGGACGATGACCCTTCCCAGCCCTAGATGTTCCAGTTTTCCGGAAAGGCGGCGAAAGACGAACAACCATCTCAGGAATCAGGAGGACTGTTGGAGCAAAGCAAGCAGGGCCGAATCCAAATAGTGATAGCGCCGGATCACAACTGCTCTCGCGGGAACTCGTTTATTCTGGATGGGCATGGATGGAAAAAGCAAGCTTGGCCGATGGCCGTTTGCTGTCATCATTTTAAAATTGTGAATTTAGTGTTATTTTTATTATTGAAACAAATAAAATTTTGCTGTTTTGATTTTTGTAATGTGCGTGTTGGTTTGAACAAATTATTTGAAATGACCGTGCAAGCCAGTACGAAAGCAAACGAGCCGACGACAGCGCTGCCCAAGCGGTGGGATTTGGAACTAAAGATCATTCTTCTCGTACACTAACACAATCAAGAAACACGGCGAACGGGAGTGTACAATACATAGAGAGAACCATCAAAACTGAGCCGAATGAATTTGACTGATTTTGAGGGAGATTTCTGATAAAGATTTGACGGAGTATTCTCTGATGGAGATGCTCTATCAGAGAATTTCTGATAAACAAGCCTTACCCGACAAACTTCGTCTTGTAATTTTTTCGCTTCTTGACGTTTTAAGCTTGTTTGCTTATTCAGCCTCCTGTGATCAAAATTTGATTTTACGCAACTTTTCCCATACAATCTGCAGATCTTCCGGAATCGGTTCCAGAGTGGCCAAAGTTGTCACTTTTTAGCGTAAGAACCTTCCTTGGGCTTATACGAACCCAACGCAGCAAAGAGCTCCGATCCGACTTTCCGTTATCAACTGATGCGCGTTCGAACAAAACCGTCGAAATTTTTTATATATATATAGATAGACTAACGGAGAATTTCGGTAGATTTGACCGAATTTGTCAATGGTGCCAAACTGAAAATTGAACTCAAACTGAATTGTTCCAAAACACACTTTCAAACTGGACCAAGTCCTCTTTAAAGCAATTCCAACCCAGTCCGAGCCGGAACTGCAATCGTTCGCCACTAACAAGTACCAACTGGCAATCCCCATGGTGGTTTATGATGGGAAGCCATCCTCTCACACTTGCACACGTACATCACACACTCACACGCAATAGAATTATCCGCTCGGTCGGCCATGATCTGCAACGGATAGCAAATAATTATCCCCCGATTGCTTCCGGCCCAAATACTGGCCACCCGAGCCCGTACCCGGTACGACTGACTGTTATTAGCGTTTGGACCACCAACGGCGCCGGCCTTGCCCCGTGCTCCAGTCCAGGGGGTCCAATCGAATCGAATCGTGGCGTGCGATTCCTGGGCTGAGCAAACAGCAAGTAACACAGTAACATAATTCGCATACGAAATCGATAGCCCACTCCACAGCCCGGTTATGGCCTTGATTTATTCCAGAGCGGTGGTGGCGGCCGTGCTGCGGTCACCGGGCCGGATTTTCGCCCTCCCGCGGGGAAAACGAGCCGAACGTGTGCAAATATAAATAATCACTGACTGAATGTGTCGCGCGTGCAAAAAAAAATTCCACCGATTCCGGCCTCCAGCTGGCCAGTTGGGCAGATATCCAAATTTTGTCAAACCGATTTCGGACGGTTTTTGTTTTCCCTTTTTTTGCGCCCAAACCAACTTTCAATGCATTAATGATTGCGGTTGGTTTGGCCTGATTTTCTGACCTATTTCAAGCTACATTGAACTGTTCGATTCTGTTTGGCACAAAATACGACTGAATATTGCTCGACCAAACAAGGGTAATGTCCTTTTTGAAGCCTCCCAAAAAAAACCTGTATAATCGCTTTACATTGTTGAAACGCCCCCGTTTCCTTTCGGTAACTTTTTATCGACACACTCGGGGCTAATCCCTTACAGCAATTAATCCTAACTTGGCGTGACCAGCTGGCCTGATATCTGAACCTTTCTCGGGGATTCGGTTTTTGCTTAGCAAGCTGTGCTTAAACTGACGGAAAATCGGAGCATTTTGAGCACGTTGCGAACCACAGAAAATTAAGGTCGTTCAAATATTAGCCACAAATTTTTAATACAAAATTTAAAAAAAAACCTTACACCTAAATCGTTACCCATCAATACGAAAATGTTTTACGTAAAATTTGAAACACCCTTTATTAAAACTGTTGACTCTAGACAGATTATGACTGTTTACCGTAAAACGGGGTGACTTTGATAGCCGGGGTGACTTTGATAGGTTTGAGATTTTTTTGCAAAATGAACAGTACAAATTAAATACGTACGGAATTGTATTAAATCGCAATGACCGGGGTAGACAAAGGTTCAAGGTACTTCTAGAAGAAGTTTTGAAAAGTTTAAAAAGTTAGTTAACTATAATTGAGAATATTAATAGCATTATTTTCATATTCTCAAAGTGTCATGATTTTCTCAATGAACTTGATTTCAAAACAGAATGTATTTTCGGATTGTTCGGACAATTTTCCACTAGGATAAGGTAAACGAAGTTAGTTAAAAATAATAATGTTGTGTTTCTGAAACATAATTAAAAAAAATCCAGATTTGAAGGCATTTTTAGTAGAACAAATATCATACAAAATGTGAAAATTTTTGATTCGTGATTCGAATTCAATTTAAAATGCAATATGAATCGATAATTTTATAAACAAAATTATTTTCAACACATTTCAGGCAAAATTCTGACTTTTCATCAATTTTACCTAAAATTTATATGTATTTTGTTAAAAAGCTGATAAACTCAGTTAACTAAATATAAACATTGATTTTTTTTTTTGTTAAAAACTGTATCAGCAACTTAAACGATGGTAATTCAACGTAAAAATAAAATTTAATCACCATTAACCTGATTTTAACAACAAAAACTATGACTATCAATGTCACCCCGGTTTTCAAAATAAGAATTTTCAACGCAACTATTTTTTTAAACACTATTGAAAAAACTTTTTTCAACAATAGTGCAAGGACCTTGTGTGGCTTACCCCAGTACATGTTTTTAAAAATAATAGTTTTGATAAAAACCTTACTAGTGGGAAAAGATCTTAAAAATAAATTTAAATCCTATCAATGTCACCCTGGTTAACGGTACGTTTTTATTTGTACTTACATAAATTTTCCTGAAAATTCAGATTTTACAAATATTCTTACACTGAAACTTTTAAAGTCAATTCAGGAATTGTTACTTTTTCATAACACATTTCAAAAATAATAATATTTTTTGATTTTCGAGATTTTTTGATATGTTTTAGGGGACAAAAATCCGCAACTTTTGAGCTACAGAGAAACATGGTCAAAAAATCTGCCGCTGAGTTATGATTTTTTGAAAAACTGGTGATTTTTGGAAAAAATCGAAATTTCATACATAAATTTTTTTTGACCTAATTTTTTTATGCAAAATTGAATTTGCAATCGAAAAGTACTTTACAGATTTTTTGATAAAGGGCCCCGTTTTCAAGATATAGCCACCGAAAGTTTGATTTCAGCGAAATATTTGCAGTTTTTCGATTTAAAAAATAGTGACCATGAGTGATCTTTTCCGAAAATATTTTTTTTTGAAAAGTTCAGAAAATTTGCTATAAAATTGTCTAAGAGACATCGAAGATTGGACCTCTGGTTGCTGAGATACAGCGGCTTAAAGAAAAAGAAACAAGAAAATTGAAATGTTCTAATTCTCACCCAAACAACCCTCCATTTTCTAATGTCAATATGAAGGGTTGAACTTTTCAAAAAAAATATTTTTAGAAATGGTCACTCATGGTCACTATTTTTAAAAATCGAAAAACTGCAAATATTTCGCTGAAATCAAACTTTCGGTGGCTATATCTTGAAAACGGGGCCCTTTATCAAAAAATCTGTAAAGTACTTTTCGATTGCAAATTCAATTTTGCATAAAAATGAATTCAAAAAAAATTATGTATGAAATTTCGATTTTTTCCAAAAATCACCAGTTTTTCAAAAAATCATAACTCGGCGGCAGATTTTTTGACCATGTTTCTCTATAGCTCAAAAGTTGCGGATTTTTGTCCCCTAAAACATATCAAAAAATCTCGAAAATCAAAAAATACGTATTTTGGGAATTTGAGTTCTTGTGAAAAAAAAGTTTATAAAAAAATCGGGAATTTTTTTTTCCGTGTAACTATTTTTTATTAAATAGTCCTTAACAATACCTACAACTTTGCCGAAGACACCAAATTGATCCAAAAAATTTTCAAAAGTTACAGATTTTCGAATATTTACGTACCATTTTTGTATGAACAGCTGCCAAATTTGTATGGAAATTTATATGGACAAACTAATGATGCAAAATGGCTTCTTTGGTCATAGAGAAGGCCCCCACAAAGTTTGAGCCAAATCAAAAAATACAAATAAAATCCATTTCCGGTTTTGGTAGAGAATTGCTCACTAAGAAGCAATTCTCCTCAGTTTTCAGGAAAAAAAAAACAAATATTTGTATTTTGTTTTATAGCCCAAACTTTGTGGGGCCTTCCTTATGACCAAAAAATGCCATTTGGGTAATTGTTTCGCCCATTATTTAAAAAGATATATATATAGGTACAAGGGAAAAAATGCCGATTTTTCTCGACTATTTTTTACAACAAAAAAATATTTCCCAAAATCTGCCCAAAGCCACCTTCAATTTTATTTTAACTGTCTAAAAAACATTGAAAAATGGACCTCTGGTTCCTGAGGTACAACGAATAAATGAAATGAAATCAAACAAAATACTGAAAAATTTAATCTGTTTAAAAATTTGGAGTCAAAACCACCATTTCAAAAGTAAGGCCCTTATGAGTTTTTGGCCCTCTTAAAGTTGAATTTTTTACCCATTTAAATATTAGTTTTGAATTTAAATATTTGTTAAAAATGTTTTCGAAGAGATAAAAAAAATTGTTTCATTTTTCAACATTGAAATTTTCAGTTGTTTATATTGGCCCTAGAAATTGGGTGGATTTTTCGTATCTCAGCAACGAGTGGTCCAATCTTCAGCGTATCTTAAGTATTTTTATAGAAAAAAATATGAACCTTTCGAAAAAAAAATGTTTAGAGGTAGACACTCGTAAACATAATCAAACTAATCGAAAAAAAAAAATTGGTATAATTAAAATAAAACATTTTGGCTATATTTTGAAAAAAGCGCTTTTAATGAAAATTTCCATTATGAACTTTTCGATTGCAAAATTTTTTTACATTAAATCTGAAGTCATACAAAATTTTAGAGAATTTTTTTTATTTTTTATGTTTTATTAAAAAATCATAATAATTCATAACTTTTTAGGCGGATTTTGTGCCCTTAAATCAATTAAAAAAAATTAAAAAAAAACATAAAAATGGCAAAATTTTGATAATTTAACCAAAGGGTGACATAAGCATTGACAAAAACACTGTTTTTTTCAAATCCAGTGCAGTACTTGTTCGGCAACTGGGCTGAGAACGTAGCCCAGTGCCGCTCGTTAACTGGGCTGAACAAAAAATAACGAGGGGACCACCGATGCATAATATTTCCCAGATGAAATTTTAAAATAAAAGTCACTCAAATTCATTTACAATGCTTACTTATCATATTTTCAAAAATTTAAAATCAGGACTAACATTTCAAACGGGCCAAACATTCAATATCACGCCCATTTGAAATGTAAGTCTTGATTTTAAATTTTTGAAAATATTGTTTTCGAAAAGATCGGAAAATTTCACGAATGTTTCATATTTTAACATTGTAAATCGGATTTATAGTTGCTGAGATATCGACATTAGAAAATGGTGGGTTGTTTGGATGACACTTAGAAAACATCAATTTTCCTGTTTTTTAACCTTTGCATGGCAATATCTCAGCAACTATGGGTCGTATCAACAAAGTTCAAAAAAGCAAAATATAGAGAATTTTCTCAGCTTTACAAAAAAATTTTCAAAGGTGAGTAAACATGGGGACTAATTTTAAAAAATGAAAAACTGCGACTTTTTTCAAAAAAGTTACCTAAAAATGGCTTCAACTTGAAAACGGTGCACTTTATCAAAATTTCACTAAAGTACTTTTTGATTGCAAATTCGATTTTACATCGAAAAATGAAGTTGAAAATTTTTTGCGACCAATATTTGGATTTTTTGAAAAAATCTGTATTGATTCAAAAAATTATAACTCAGTCAAAGATTTTTTGCCCATTCTGGAAATTTCTGAAAAGTTGGCATTTTATTTTCTTTTAAAACATATCCAAAAATAAAAAAAAATTAAAAATAGTGTTTTTTTTGCAAATCAAGTTTTAGTGTTAAAAAGTTAAATAAAAAAATCACCAAATTTTTTTTTTACCGTGTATCATTTTTTTCCAGTGTAGTCCGTATCCATACTTATAACTTTGCCGAAGACACCAAATCGATCAAAAAATTCCTTCAAAAGATACAAATTTTTGAATTTTCACACATCATTTTTGTATGGACAGCAGCCAAATTTGTATGGAAAATTATATGGACAAACTAATGATGCAAAATGGCTTCTTTGGGCATACCGAAGGCACCAAAAAAGTTTCAGCCGGATTAAAAAATATAAAAAAATCGAATGACCGAAATCTCAGAGAATTGCTCATTTGTAAAAAATTAACAATAAATCGTAAACCTTGGTATTTTTAAGGGTTGACTTAAGAAAGATTTAGCAATGTTTTCCTAGAAAGATGTGGTAAATAGAATTAAAAGTGAATTATAAATGTTATTAGTGGTCGTGAGATATCGCCACTAATGAGCGATTATTCAAAATTTAACTTTTAACTTGTGCAATATGTAGGGATTTTTAAGGCAAAAAGTTGAAACATTGTTGGAAATTAATTTTTCTGAAAAATTATATATTTTTTAATTAATTTAAAAATCTGCTTTCACAATGCTAGTAATATAAATCTTAATTCAAACTGAGGAAAAATTTTTTTTTTTTTAAATATTTTAAATAAACCAGGATCCCAACGTGTTCCCCACTAGCTTACGCAAAACATTAGCTTGCAGCTTGTTCGTGACATTTGCATTTTCCGGCCCCCATTTCAAATCCACCTCCTAAACGGGAAACCGGGCACCCTTCTGTGGTGACAACTGAAAACACTTCCCACCCTGTGTGTGTTTTTTTTTCTCATTCCCAAGTTGGTCCCCAAAATCCAACGGTGTCGCCCGAAAGGCGAAACCGTTTTAACCGGATTTGCAACCAGCTCAGCCACTCGCTCTCTCGAGCGAAGAACAAATAGAATATCAAAATCAATTCTCGACTGGGGACTGGACGGGGGCCGAACAAAGTTCGTCTTGTTGGGCCGGATTTTTGCAAGCTGAGGCTGTCGTGACGATTTGTGCCGACCGGGGTGACGAATGGGGTTGGGTTTTTTTTTGTTTTGGAGAGGAGAGCAAAAAATGGGTTCAACCAAGTGCTTAAGCGGCTTTCAACTTGAAGCATGGGATCGGTAGTGACCCGGAAAATAAGTGCGAGTAATTTGGATTAGTTGGGAAAGGGTTCTTGCTTTGTAGATCTCATTATTTTTTTAGGTTACGTTTCTATTGCGGACTTCAGAATTGAGGTATCGATAATGCAATTTAATTTTTTTTTTCAAGTGTATTGTGGTAAGTTTTTAAAAGTGGCATTTTATTAAAGTGGTATTCTGCTGCGGGAATCATTATGTGGGAAGTAGCCTAGACTCACACCTAAATAACTTTATGAGTTGTAAAGGTGTGAATCTCGACTGTTTTTCAAATATTTTTCTTTCAGTAGAATACAAATATTTGTGATTATCTCACTAGAGATTTAAATTCTATCAGGTAAGTCTTTACTTCAGTTTCAAGTTCTGTCAAATGTGTCAACTCTGTCATCTGTCAATAGCATTTAAGTTGTCTGTGATCAGGGAGTTACAGGGGAGCTACATCAAGCTTGTTCAGACTTTACATTCCCAGCGAGCCTTCCTAATCTCGGTCCCACCAGTGATGCATAGAACAGCCCTTCTGAAAGCATTGTCCCCACCCATTCCAGCAACCAAAAGCTTACCGTCACCAAATATGCATTGCAAATGTCCCTCTTTCCTGTGAGTTGTGGCTGCCGAATCCCTAAAAAGAGCCCATTCCGTGCGTTGGTTCGTCCGAGTGCAAATTGTAGACAAGAGGACTCGTCTGATTTCTCTGCGAAATTCTGGACCGAGGTGACAAAGTTGGGAAGGCAACTTTGAGTCCCCCCCAAAAAAGGGATTTAAGTGAGGGGGAGAATTTTGAAATTAATGTTTGTGTTTATTTTAATACTTTGGCTGGTTGGGAAATCAAACCCAAATCCCACGTGGACCAAGTTGACGGTGCTCGACACTATCGACACTTGTCTCTGATGATGGGTTTGGAACTTTCCATTGTTCGAGCTGAGGGATGGACAAAGTTATTTCCAATTTAGTAGAGTGGTTCTCGGGAAAAGTTGCCCCCTTCGGGAAGGCGATACACCACCGGGTCACAATTTGGGGAAACAAAAGTTATTCCTTTCCATAAACCATTTGATTGAGCTTTTTGGGGTGGAGGGAAGAATAATAGGACAGATCATCCGGCCAACCGCAGCCACATCAAAGTGTCGTAAAGTGAGGTCCGCCTGTGCTCGCAGAAGCTTAATATTGTAATCAATCGAGAGAAATATTGTGTTCAAGGGTGGTGAAAGCTCCCACGATAAGGTGATTTCAGTGGGTGTGGGTTGTAAAAAATTGCTATGGTGTTGTAACGGACTTTACGAGAGACTATTATTAGAAAATTGAAGGTAATAAATACGCGATAATGACAGAGTAGAAAAAAAGGACATTGTGAAACTTTCAAATCTGTATAACAGTATTTCTTCAATGAATATCATTTTAACTTACTGAAACAACAGCTCAAATAAACCTAAACCAACAAATTTATTCAAAATTGCATCACTTATAAACTCACCACAATATTTTTGATTCACCACACCTTATTAACACGCATTTGACAGTTGCTTGAAACTGTATTTACGCACAATACTTCCACAGACAAACAAATGTAAATTGCAGATTTTTTCAAATCTTAATTCCAATCATTTCTCGATAGCGCCATCTAGTTAAGAACACTGCTCGAAAATTGTTGTAGTGTTAAGTTGAACAGTTTCAATTATTTGTCAAATTTGGGGAAAATAACTGTGTTGAATTGAAAATTTACGTGGTGTGTTTACGAGCATTCAAATTGACCGTTAAATTGTCAATTAATGAATAAATTTTAAAAAAGTTATCTCTGTTTGTCTCTGCTACCAGAATTTCGCAAATCACCCGTCCATCATCATTCCGTCAGCTCGTAAAAAATCATTTACAGCGCGCTCAAAACAACAACAACGCCATCACGTGGCAAGCGCCGGTACTAAAAAGTGACACTAAAAAGAAAAGAGAGCGCGATCGCGCTCCAAATTATTATGGAAAAAGCTTCTTTCGCCCAGAAATGTCATTGTCACAAGACAGGTTCTGTTTTCTCGCTTCTCCCCGGAGTGAAAAGTATGAATTGCCATCGACACTGAAGGAAAATGACACCCCAAGAAAAAGTTTCATCCCGCGCCGACAATTTTCCCAGGTTGTAAAACGGTGGTGTTTGTGTTTGTGTGTTCGCTCACACACCAAAAGTAGCGTAATATAATAAGCGTTAAATTTGGCATCAAACAAAACGTCATAAACATGTACGTTTACTGACATCGAGCGTCGTCGTCACCGTTTTGTTCGCCACGAAAAACAGACACTTGAGAAGGGAATATCAAGAGATATTGTTTATTGAAAGCTTCTTTTCTTTTGGGTTGGGTGTGAGAGCAATGTCAGTGCGGGACTTAATCTTGATCCTTGTTTTCCAGAAAATGGGAAAGATGATTGGTTTCAGTTATGCGTGCGGGATGGGGCGTTTTGTTCTGCTGACAAAGCATGTTTCTCTTTTTGGCAAACCCCTTTTCGTTCTTTATCTGAAAGCATTGATAAGCAGACGTAAATATCTTTTAGAATCCCTTCAATCAACAAAATAAAGGTCAATTTGAATGATAGCGATAGTGATAGAGCCGGGACCGTGGTGTAGGGGTAAGCGTGATTACCTCTCACCCAGTCGGCCTGGGTTCGATCCCAGACGGTCCTGGTGGCATTTTTCGAGACGCGATTTGTCTGATCACGCCTTCCGTCGGAAGGGAAGTAAATGTTGGTCCCGGACTAACCTAAAAAAGGTTAGGTCGTTAGCTCAGTCCATGTGTAGGAGTCGTCTCCCTGGGTCCTGCCTCGGTGGAGTCGCTGGTAGGCAGTTGGACTAACAATCCAAAGGTCGTCAGTTCGAATCCCGGGGTGGATGGAAGCTAAGGTGTAAAAAGAGGTTTGCAATTGCCTCAACAATCAAGCCTTCGAGCACCTAGTTTCGAGTAGGAATCTCGCAATCGAGAACGCCAAGGCAATGCTGTAGAGCGAATAATTTGATTTTTTGATTTTTTGAATGATAGCGAACTCACCACAAAGTTTTTGAACTCACCACACGCTTTTAAAGGTTAACTTCATGGAGTGCGTGTTCACAACTAGATGTCTCTGTTAAGAAGTCGTTCATGAGCATTTTCCTAAGCAAATGAAGAAAGATTTTAGTCTATTTGTCTGTGAGCCGAAGATGGCCAATGTTTAGAGGAATGAAAATAAATTGCAACAAAATCCACCGAAAAGCAGAAATAGTTTGTGCGTGAAGACAGATTCAAGTTTCAACTGTCAAACGCTTGAAAAAGAGCTGTGGTGAATAAAAACTTTCCATGGTGAGTTTCTAAACATTCAAATTGATCGTTAAATTATGTTGTAATGGATTTCAAAGCGATTCTTGAATGCCTTTATCAAAACGTCAATTGCTTTGTTTGCCGCTTTCGGATGAAATTTGTCATATTTTACGCAAACACTCCTCTTCCCGGCACAAACATCATTCAAAGCACACCTCAAAAAATCCTTTCACCAATATCACAGTGATTACGCTACTATTGGCTGTCATCGTGAGCAGCTTTTCACGAAAAACCGCGAAAAAAAAAGCTTCCGATTTGACCTCGCGATTTCGTTTTTGTTCTTTCTCAGTGCAAGAGGGGTGGGTCAAATTCCAGTGCATACTGAGTTTGGTGTCCAATCAAATATTGACCTCCCCACCGCGTGCGAGTATCTTTTGATCACAGCAAAGCCTTTTCAATATGTGCGACGAACAATGCCGTGTGAAAGTTTGGTTGAGTGAACGGACGGATAACTCGATTCGGGGGGCAATTTTGAAATTTCAACTTTCAGAGATGGGAAAAATAAGAAAAAAAAACCTAAAAATCTATTTTTAAAGAAAACAAATATTTAAGCATATTTAATTAAATTGTTAAAAAATTATAAAAACAGTTCTGTTAGAACTTTTAAATAGCATTAAAAAAACACAAAAAAAATAGACTTTTTGAAAACAACACAAAATGAGTCAAAAAAAACAATTTTAAAATGTCCAGCACTGAAAATTTCCAATTTTTTATCATCCTTTATTTCCAGGTCTCGTGGTACCAGAACTCATTTCCGATTCAGCCGACCGACAGACGGACGATGTCATCGAGGGGAAACCGGCACACGCTCACCATCCGGCACGTCCAGCAGGAGGACTTTGGCAACTACAGGTCAGTGGGGTCAGGAGTGCATGAAGCGAAGGTGGTTTGTTCAGTGTTGGGTCGAAACAAATATTAGGTTTTTTATTAACGATTTAAGTTATAATTGGGTTCTACATAAAAAATTCGGCGCATGTTTGAAAATTATAACTACAGTCCCGACTCGATCATCCGAAGCCTCGATTATCCGAAGTTTCGATTATCCGAAGGTTTGTATGGGACTTCGGATAATCGAATCGTAACCAATTTTTTTTCTCATTATTTTAATTTCTTACTTTAAACATCAAATTCGAGTTCTGCGACCCCAATATATTCAAATTTAAATATTTGATTGCCCTTTTAAATTGAAAAAAAGCATTTTTTCAATATGTTACCATCGCCATTTGGTCGCCATCTTGGATTTAAAAATGCTAAATCGTTTTAGAGTAGTTTATGGGTCATATAAGCTCTACCATCAAAAATTCAAATTTTGTGGACTGTATTCTTCAATAAAATTAATATGTTTGAATACCAGTTTTTTGCCCAATTTAAAAATAGAGTAGTCTGAAAAATATTTTGCAAAATATTTCAAACAATAATATAATACAGTCCGTAGTTGAACATCCGAAGTCATCGCAAAAATTTCAAGTCTTAGGATAATGGAAACATACAGATTCAGAACTCAAATCTGACTTAAAAAAAAAAATCAAACATTTTTTCTTGATTCAATCACCGAAATCTCTACAGAAACATTCGGATAATTGAGAACGGACTGTTGAATATCGAAAAAATACATGTTTAAAACTTACTCGTAATTTATGTACTGTCTCCTAGAAGGTTTTTTTTTAATTTTTCCTTCTCTTACCAAATCCGAACCAAATCCAATTACATCAAAATGAATTATAGTACAGAGCATAGTTGAAGGGAACTCCAAAACTCTATTAGGTTATAAGAAATATGGAATTGTAAATTGATTATTTACTAATAAAATAATTTGAATTGAACTTGAATTATGTACAGTCAAAATATTTGTTTACTTTTTATTTCATTATTATTTCAAAATCACTTTAGCATAAAGCAAATTGAAAGATGTATGCAGGCTTCAAGCTAAACTAAACTAAACTCGCTTATAATAAAAATTTCTTGGATTTTTCGAGAAACCTCAATATTTTCGTTGAAAAATGAATTCATTAACATAACGTAAAATGTTTTGCATTAAATTAACTTTTTAATAATATCTTAAAAATCATGCAAATTAAAAGTATCTTCAGCTTAGTTATGAGTCCAGGAAAAAAATCTTGACGAAATATTTACAATGGCCTGAATAGTGCCTCAACAAGTCTTAAAAAAAAATACAGGAGCATAACTTTTTATATATAATACCATTTCAACGTGAAAATAAATAAAACAAAGTGTTTTTAAAATGTTTTTTTCTTAATCAGCATATTCACTAAATGGTTATATGTATATAAAAAACTGGTCCATAGTGTAAAACCTAAATTTTTTAAACATTTAGGAAGGATTCCCTATCCCAATCCCACTCTCTAAAAATCACAACTCAATGATAAAACAGACTGTTTGAGAACACAGATTGGAAAAAATATGCAAAACCCAAGAGTTTTTTTTATAATTCTTTTGATATTTGGCATTACTGTTTTTAAAATATAATGCAATTGTGGTACATTTGTGACATGTTTTGCTTAAAAATTTCAAATTTATTTTATGTTCCTTTTCCTCGAAATGGACCAGAGCTGAGGGCCAAACACCCCAGACTAGTCTTACTCAATTTGGTTGTTAATTTTAATCTTGATTACGATTCAATACAAACAATTAATTAAAACCAAAAAAATAAGAAAAAACCCGATTTAATCCCACCTGGGTGAGATAGAGCCTTTCTTTCTAAAGAATATAACAATGGTAGAACATTTTTCAGTTCATAACATCGACTTTGTTTATTTATAACGTCAGCACAAAAGAAAGTCTTATGATGAAAGCAAGTATTATAAATGATATTATTTCCAAAAGAATTAAAAACCGAAATTGTCACCAAAAGAATATTTTCAATCGTACAATATGTTTGTATGTTTGTAATCAAAAAAGCGTTTATGACAAACGCGATCATAGCAAGCTTCCCATGCGCCAGTGACAACGCACTCCGTGGTTTTGGTTTTTTAGCTTCGGTACGAGCCCTTTTGTGTTGGTATTTTGGTTCATCGTTCCAGCGCACCAAGCCAAGCAAAACCGAGGTACAAGTGAACCGCGTGTGCCGCACAGTGCAGGGAAGCTAGCCATTCAGCTTCTACGAAAGTGATAGAGTCAGAGATAGCTATTTTTACAACCGCACCACTACACACTCAATCGAGATTACCTTAGGTAGAAAGCCATAGTCGTCGCCAGCATTGAAAAAAATGAAAACTATATAAACGATGAAAAGCTTAGAATGCTCCTATTGGAATCCAATGAACCCTGTTAAATAAACTTAAGAAAATGAAGTCTACATTTAGGCGATTTTAGGAGCGCACGGGAAACAAATTGATTGTAGCCGGATGAATGTCCTATGTCACAAAAGTTTTTGCATAAACATTGGACAGTTATGCAAAAACGGACAGGGCAAAAGAAACCGAAAAGCTACGATATCTTACATGTTGTAGGAAACATCGGTAGACAAGCTACTACAAAACGAGTATAAGTCGAGCCACAAAATATATGCGCCAGCATTCTCGCGCCAGTATACGAAGCTCAACTTGACAACTTGTCGACTTGGCGACGAAGCGTCGGAAATCGATGCAGTGTGATTTTTTGACGATTTTTCCTATTAAAATTCATGCTGAATCGACATATTTACGAAGATGAAAATGACGTCCAGCCTTAAAGTAAAACCTATACCTTTCTTTAGTAAGAAAGGCAAAAAGTAAATCGTTCTAAAAATTGATCGGGATTGCCGATCGATGTCGAATTTGTTTCAGATGCTCACTCATGGTCTGTACTATGAATGTAGCAAGAAATTTTGAATAAAATCAGAAATGAATGTTGGCGAAGGTCACCAGGTGGGCTTTTACCTTTTTTTAGGGATTTTTTTTCTATTGGTAGGTTAATGAAACGGCTCTAACTCCAGAACCAGATTATGGATCTGGATGAAAATTTGGGAGGTTGTAGGGCTCGAAAAATGCAATTTTTGAGATAAATAAAAGATATGAAAATGAAAAAATTTGACCATATTTTCATTTGAAAACTGGGTATTTTGTTGAAAAGTCTGGCCGCATCCGAAAACAGATGGATATTTCGAAATTTGCGCGGCAACTCGCCCAGGTTCAGCACACTAGCTTTCATCTGCATTTAGAAGAATCGAAATCGGATATATGGGAGCTGAGAACGGCGCGATACAAAATTTTGCAAAATTTTACCACATACGAACATCACTCGACCTCCACGGAATTTATTTTCTCAAAATTCAAGGGTTGGAGTTAGACGAGTTCTGTCAAGGTGAATCGATAGAGCGTCGAAAATCGATGCAGTGTGATTTTTTGACGATTTTTCCAATTAAAATTCATGCTGAATCGACATATTTACGAAGATGGAAATGACGTCCAGCCTTAAAGTAAAACCTATACCTTTCTTTAGTAAGAAAGGCAAAAACCCTACCATTTGAAAAAAGTAGAAGATAAATAAAAGACCTTCTCAAATGCAAGGGCTGAATCTCAAATATGTTAATTTGAAAGATCAGAAATTTTCACAGAGAATTAAGTTTTAACGTCAAAAATCGGACGGATGGTTGCCAAGCTTTTGCCATTTCAAAAATTAAGGTAACAAACACCAGGAAAAATCAATTTTTCTCAAAAGCTTGGCGACTAATTGGCCGAATTTTAGATTGCAAAAATAAAAATTGTAGTGGGTTTCCACAGATTTTTGATACTCTTTAAAAAAAATGCTACTCGCTTTTACCTGAAATAAATACTTAAATGGCTTTATCATGAAAATAATCCGATTGCAGGGAGCACTGCTCATTATAAAAACGAGAAATGGGAAAAATCATTAGACAAACAAAAAATAATCCGGAATTGCAATTTATTGCGTTGAAAAAATATTATTCAGTTATCTTTGGTTTCTGAACATCATTTATTAAACAAAAATATATGTTAGTAAATTAGAGTATTTAGACTTGATATAATATTTTCAATCAAAAATCATTCTGATTTTTTTTCTCGGAAATTTAGAAACTTTATATGTGATAAATTTGAAATAATTTACCAATTAAATATCAAAGTTGGCCAAACGAAACTATTGGCACTACGCCCCCCGGGGCATGGCCTTCCTCTAACGTGGGATTTCTGCTCCAGCGCCTCTGACGAGACAGGAGAAACCGGGACCGACGTTTTACTTCACCATCCGATAGAAGCTCTGTGGATAAGGCGGGAATCGAACCGCAAATTTAAGGTTGGCCAGTCGACCGCAAATTTGACCAATCTATTTTTCATCGACACCGCTTTTATTCTTCAAAGTCTAGCGATCTTTTTTTTTGGCCCACGTTCAAGTTTAATCATGACTCAGCTTGCACCACCAAACTACAGCAATCCAGATGAGCAGATCTCCAGCATAACCCACAACCACACACACACACAGACTCACTACTAGTTTGATTTATGTTTTTCACCGCCGGGAAAGAGAGAAACGAAGTAGAGAGTTTGGGTTTGGTTGTCGATCGACCCCAATTTCACCGATAGCCGAGGCCACACTGGCCACACCACCCTCGCGACTTCATTTTTCATTTGCGCGATAGTTTTTTTTAACCGTTTTTTTTTCTCCTTTCTCTCTCAATTTTATTTTAAAAAAACACAGTTGCGTCGCGGACAACACGTTGGGGCGGTCCAAAAAGTACATGGAGGTATCGGGACGGCCGGGGCCGGCCGAGTTCGTGTCAACGCCGTGGAGTCGCCTGCCGGACAGCTACAACCTAACCTGGAAGGTCGAAAGCTACCCACCGCTGCTGGAGGTGCGCCTGCTGTACCGGAAGTTGATGGTGAGTTTTTTTTTTTCGACCGACTATGATGGAATTCTAATTTTCGAACGGGAAATTACAAATCTAGATTGGATGTGACGACTTTTTATTAAAGCAAAAATCAAACCTTTCCCTTCCCCCAACCAGATGAACGAAACGTTCCAGCAGCCCGGTCGATGGCATGACGTCATCCTGACACCGTCGCCGAGGCCCCTCTCGGAACCGCTAACCCACGTGATGGCGTTCACGTTGCGTGGACTGCTGCCGGCTTCGGTGTACGAGGCGATCGTCCAGGCCAAGAACCGATACGGATGGAATGAGGTAAGGTTCTTTGAAGGTGATAGTATTTATATTTCCGTTTTAAGACAAAAAAAAGTATATTTTACAAAATTTAAATCGAAAATACCAAATTTAACACTAATTCTGAACAAAAGTTACAAATTTTGTTAGAAAATGGTGATTGCAATTTCGTGACTTTTTCAATATTATCACATAAGTTAGTGAATCATCAATGGTACGACAAGCTTCCGTAAATCACAAAAGACTCACAATCGATTGTACAGTGTATTTAACCCTTATGAAACAATACCCTATCAGTAGGACTAGTGATTTTTCGCGATTTCGCGGAAGCCGCGTAATCCGTGAAATTTGCCCCTGGCCGTGAAATTGTGTAAGCACCGTGAAATGCCGCGAAATTTTAAATATTTCATTGATAAATCGCTTCTCAGTTCATTTAAGCATTATTTATTATATTTCAAATACTTTACAACATTTTTCACAAGCATTTCGGATGTAGTTTCCAAACTAAACAAATATTGCTTGTCAGATTTAGAACTATTTTTTAAAGATATTGTTCATTAAAATATTGTATGAAACGCAGAAATTGATTCTACATTTCCAGCAAAATTTATTTATTCCTCAAAATTCCAAAAAGATTGTAAAAGAACATTATTAAACACTACAATGAAAGAAAACACAAAAAAAAGTTATTTGTTGAGCATTTGCAATGTATTATAATTTTCTGCAATTATCAACTGCTTTTATGAGTTTTGCCTAAAATTTATTCAAATACTCGAATTCCTCTATTGTTGAACCTAGGAAAACAAATAATGTTTTATATATTGTTAGTTTTATAACACTTGTTTTACTACTTCTTATCTCAATGAAATTAAATTAAATTTGCTGAATCATAAATTTAACTGACGGAAATTCTCCAACAAAATTTCAAAATAAATCCAATACATTTTTTTTCAAAATAATCATTTGTGTCAGGAGATTCTATCTGCTACTAACTTTTAAAACAATTTTCTGTTCATAATTACGCTAAAAGAGCTCATTTTTACATTTATTTTGAGCAGTTTTTAGAGTACCGTGAAATTGCCGTGAAATTCCAATGTTTTGTAATTGGCATGCCGCGAAATTTCGTTTTTTTGCCGTGAAAAATCACTAGCCCTACCTATCAGCCTAACAACAAACTTTCTTGTCGATTAGTGTCTTGGATAAAGTTTTAAGTATTATTAGGGTAACAAAGAAAAACAAAATTTGCTCAAAACATGTAAACTTAAAAAAATGAGAAATGTTTTGACATATAGACCATCGC
This sequence comes from Culex pipiens pallens, assembly GCF_016801865.2. NCBI lineage: Eukaryota > Metazoa > Arthropoda > Insecta > Diptera > Culicidae > Culex > Culex pipiens. The sequence goes on along the minus strand of NC_068937.1, from coordinate 132,659,622 downwards.
AATTTGTTTCTAAAAAATCTAAAAAAAATATTTTTGATTAAAATTTCAGACTATTCAGAATACATAGCATAATGCTTATTTAAATAGTTTCAATGAAGTAAAGACTTTTACATCTTATTACAAATTTTAAATGTTGGGACCACAGACGACAAAGATTGAGAATTCTCGATTAAATTTTCAAAAGGCCCTATCTGCATAGGAAACCCATGAGGGATAGGTTGTTTTGAAAATTTAATCTAGAATTGTTTTTTTTTTTTTAAATTCATTGATATTTTGCAAATTTCTGATAGCAGCAAAATTTAAAATAAAATAAAATTTGTACTAGCTTTATAATTAACTTTAAAAATTGCTATTTTAAATACATTCAATCAAACATTTTAAACTTTTTCAAAGAAATAGTGAAATCAACTAGTCAATTTTGTTATATTTCATTTATTATTACTTATTTTCATGGGAGGTATGAAATAAATGCATTAGAAACTCATTTTCATTAAACACTCAAACATCTAAAGTAGAGTTTTTGACTTTTTTATCATAAATTCCCCCCCCCCCCTTTCCTTTGAAAAATCCCCTTAAGTTAGGGGGAGATGTATTTTTTTAATTTAAATTTTCATTGAAAAAACTTGTAAAATGTATTGATTGTAAACCATTTAAAACACATTGCCAAACGTTTAACTATGCATTTTTTATCAAATTTTTGGATTTTTATCTTTAAACCTATTTAGAATATTATTTTAGTTGGGTTTGGAAACATTTTTTTAATAAATTCATTGATATTTTGCAAATTTGTGACATTAGCATAACTGTTTAAAGCATAATGTTATACCTAATGCCTTTTTGAAAATTTGGCTTAAAATTCCAAATTAAGCGAGAGCATTGTTCGAAACAAGTTTAAGACAAGTTTTTTACATCGAAAAAGCTATCTAAAACAAATGGAACACGCAAAACCGAATGTTTATCGTCAAAATCGGTTGTCTCAAAAAATAATTTGGATTTTTTTTTTTTTAATCTCAAAACCTAAAATTGATTTGGCTCATTTTTGATAAAATAGTATCTTGGCCAAAATAATTATCCATGTTTTTTTTGTTTTTTTTTTTTTTGAAGGTTAGGCCGGTCCTACTTGAAATAGAGAGGTCAAAAAATTGCGGTTTTCGACAAGTTTAGTACACTTTTGGACTCGACCTTCACCGATTTGGACCAAACTTGGAATGAACGTTCATCTATCGATAGTTAACAGAAATCCCAAGTTTGGTGCTGATTGGAGCATCCCTCTATTTTTGGCACCGCCCTCTTTTTTGACGATTTTCTAAAAAACTTTTTTTTCTTTTAATCATAACTTTGCAACTATTTGAGCAAAAGACTTTCTACAGGTTGCATTTTATAGAAAATTGTCCAAGGAATTCGATAAAAATAAAATTTTAACCCTTAAATGCCCACTAATATTATATTTTAACGTTTTAAGTATTAAAATTCAGTTTCGACCAATTCCTTATATTTTTATTTGTTTTATTTTATCACCATCGTGTTCCCCGGACAATTTTACATAATAATCAATGTAGACCTCAAACTAAAATGAACTATTGGCGAGATACAGCGATTTTACTGAAAAAAGGTTTATTTTGCGCTGCACTCTGTCATATGAATTCAAATCCGAAATAAGTTTCTCACATATAAAAACCGAACTATGCGGGATTCATCCCTTTTTGTTGAAAAGTATACCATGTACTTCCGAGTGCTGCGCAAAATCAAACTTTTTTCAGTAAAATCGCTGCATCTCGCCAATAGTTCATTTTAGTTTGAGTTCTACATTGATTATTATGTAAAATTGTCCGGGGAACACGATGGTGATAAAATAAAACAAATAAAAATATAAGGAATTGATCGAAACTGAATTTTAATACTTCAAACGTTAAAATATAATATAAGTGGGTTAAAATTTTATTTTTATCAAATTCCTTGGACAATTTTCTATAAAATGCAACCTTTAAAAAGTCTTTTGCTCAAATTAATTATTTTCATTTAAAATTATTGCACAATAACGTTTGATTTTCCAATAAAGTTATTTTTAAATATTGACCAAGATTTGTTTTAAATTGGTTTGGAAGACACACACAAATGCTGTAAACCCCAAGAAGTTTTGATTGGATGATTGGACTGAATCGTTCATTTTAGAACGATAGTACGATAAAAGGACTGAAATCAAATTTGTGTCTTCAAAATAACCATATTCATCTTCAATTTATTCGTCATTCCTCTCCCACCAGGTCAGCGACATCTTCCAGTTCTACACCCAGCGAATATCGTCCGACCTGCACTCGGAGGAAATGCAGGTGGCCAGCTCGACGTCCCGGAGCGGCGCCACCTCCCTGCACCGGCGGCCATCCTCAGCGGTCACGGCCTGGCCCTGTCTGCTGGTCCTCACCGCAGCAGCCACCTTGCTCAGCCGAAGGCTTCTAACTAGCGGCGGCAACGGCGACAGTCTACAACGAAATCTCTAAGCAAATCTCGATACATATTTAGACAGTAGTTCAACGAAGTCCCGGAATGGAACCACTAGTCGGTTACGGGTTGAACCCACCACACACACACACATTCACACTGAGTCATTCTGAGTCCCGAAAAAAAGGGAAATTTCTTTTAAATTCATTATAAACTCCCCGATTCTCTGTACATTCTGTCCCCGCACGTCATCACAGCTCTGTTCCTAACCTTGGAATGAAGCTCACTTTTTACTACCCCGTCGCAGCGAATCCGTTTTCCACGACACTGACCGATCTCCGGTCACGACAACAACAACAACAAGAAAATGAAAGGAACTGTCAAACTCGAAAGTCTTTAGCAAATAATACACTTAGAATAAGAGGAAAGACTACAAAGTAAAAAAAAACACGAAAAAAGATTATATAAAATGTAGTTCGATAAGCAAGCCGTAATTTTATTTTTCATTTTTATCTAATGAGTAAAAACAAAGAAGCGAAACCAAAAGTGAGTGCGTCTCGTTTCGGATCAGTGTTGCCATCATCACGCATTGTAGCAAAGTTGTAAATCGTCAAGTTTTTTGCACCATCCACAGATCACACACACACACACAGAAGCAAAGCATAACATCTATTGGACTAATCGTACTTATAATCCGGATTAAGAAATGCAAATGGGAAACTATGAATGAAAATTTGAGAGAGTGAGTGCGAAAAATGTTGATGAGAAAAACGGGGGAAAAATGCTCAGCTAGTGTCATTGTTCGCAGATTAAGTGATCGTGTCTAGAATAGATTTTGAAAAAACTTCATTTCAACGCTTAAAAGTGACCAGAAAACTGTGTTTCTTCCTTGCATCTTCTCAAAAAAAACGTGTATATTTTTGTACATATTCGTAAGTATCAGTTAGGGTAATTTTAATCACGAATAAACAAAAAGTCCATGCCAAAACACGGAAATCGTTGCTTCTCACTCTCTTCTACAAAGTTTTGCATGTATGTGTTTCATTGGCAAGCAAACAAAAAAACGTTTTCTTTGCGCACCTTTAACAGTGTTGGTGAAAGCCCGCGCGTCGCTGATAAGTCTGTATATCTGTGTATAGGTATGTAGGGTAAGTGGATGTAAACAAATCGTTTCGTTGTCTTGACAATTATGAGGGGAAGTGTTGCCATTTTGTTTGATATTTTTAATGAAAACTTTAGCATTTTTAAATCATATTATTTGATTTTTTTTACTAAAACGTCATACTCGAGGGTGCCAGAAAGTCAGATTTCAAACGCTTATAATTTTGTTAAGTAAAGCCGAAATGGGTAGACATTTTCAACTAAGCTAAGCAGTGATTCTACAATTGAAACAATGCAATATTGTTAAATGTTTTAATGATGCATTGATTTTTCCAACAAAATTCAAGTAGGTACCAAAAATGCAAATATTTAAAGAAAATCAAGTCTAGAGTTTTTTAAAGGACCTATAACCTATTGTCTTTCATATGTTTATAGGACCTATTCAAAAAAAAACTCTAGAAATGATCAAACGTTTCAGCCTTTATTCACCAAACTAACATAAATTACGTTATCCAACGCCATTTCGGTTAGGTCAACGGCATAATCACTTTTACTATTTTCAAATATTTAACAGTAATAAAATTGTGAATACAAAAAGTTTGAAATTTGATGATGTTGAAGCTCTTTTTGCAATCCGTCGTGAAACTACTTACTTTTCCTGTAATTCTTGAACGACGAAATAGCCTACTTTTCTGTACCAAAAATAACAGAATCGAATAGCAACACTTTTCAAAATAAATGCTGAAAAGTTCTACTTTTCAGCACTGAAATGGGTGCTGAAAAGTTGAACTTTTCAGCACTTGTTTTGAAAAGTAATACTTTTCACTATTGTTTTGATTTAAACGATTTATTGACAAAATACATGAAAATTTGACTTAAAATTTCACTCAAAGGATGTTTTTCGGAAATGCAAAAAATGTTGTATGGAACTCGTTGCAAAACTTGATTTTTTCAGCACTCGTCGTGTTTATCCAACTCGGTGAACCTCGTTGGATAAATGTACGACTCGTGCTGAAAAAATCCTCTTTTTGCAACTTGTTGCATACACTACTATTTTGATTTGATTTTGATTTTTAATGTATGCATGAAATTTAAACTACTCTGAAAAGAGTGTAAATTTCATCTCTCTAAAGGGTTGTGGTTTATTCTCGTGAAATTTTGTATTATATTAATTTTAGATTTATGTGAACTTTTAAGAGTTATTGTCTTACTTGGATTTTTTTCAAGTTACCACAATTTTAAGAAATAATTTTTAGAACAAGTTATTATTTTGGTCGCTTATTAAACTTAATCATATACCTTTGAAAGTATGTTTATCAGAAAGTTCAGCTAATTTCACACAGGAATTACCCTTTGAACGTTAATGTTGTGAGGTGTTGTGTTGTCTTGAGTACTCTAAAAGTGCTTGTATTTATTTCTTAATTAAGGAAAAAAATATCATGTCGTTCCTTTTGAACAATTTTTATTCGAAAATAAACAAAATCCCTTGATTTAAGCAGCTTAAAAGCCACAATAAACGTCCCAATGATCAATATAATGCGGAATTCACTGATTTTTCCAAATAACAAAATAATTTCAAAAGTGCGATTGTGTTTCAGAGATCTGTATTTTCATCTATGAAATGGTTAAAACATAACTTTTTCAAAAAAAGCTCAATAGGATAGCTCACAAAAAATCGCAGTCTAACAAAAAAATTATTACGTCTGAAAATGAGTGCAATTTTTCCTCTAAAATGGTGTAAATTTCACTAAAAGTGTGATATTACACCATACTAAGTAAAATTAAATAATTTTGTATTTAAATATAGTATAGTTGAATATTACTTTTTTTAATATGTAATTTTATCTTAACTCATTTGGCACATTTTAAAATACACATAAAAGATGTAAATTTACACATTTTGAAGAAGGAAAATTCCTTTTTTGAACATATATTTTTTAAATAGTGGTTTTTTACATCTGACAATGGGTACATCTTTTGTGTCAGAAAGTGCTTAGAATTACTTGTATTATTTGACTTGAATAAATCTCACTTTTTGTCTCAAAATCCTTCTTGCATATTTTCGTCTGAAAATTTGTTATTTTAATCGCAAATTTGAATTTACATAAGTTAAAGGTGTTTTTTTTTTCATTTTGATACGTAAGACATTGTAAGTTTACATGAAAACTATGTAAAGGTATATCTTTTAACTTCACAATTTTTTTTGTTAACAGTTTTATGACTGGTTGATGTTTTTGACAAATTTAAATAGCAAATTTAAAGTATTATCTATCTGGAACAATTCTTGAGCTTCTGACACATTTATTATTGAATCAATTAACAGAGTGGTGAGCGTCATTCAAGTTAATATTTATTTTGAATTGAATTTTACAGCATAAAATACTTTCTGCAATTTCTTGAAATTTTTAACTGTAAATGTTTCACCCTCGAATATGTAAAAAAACTCTTTCTCAGTAAATCTTTCGGCGTTTAATCACTTCCTAAAACCTTAAAAGAATCCTCCCCTCCTCAAGTGAAAAACTCCTCAAAAAGAATGAAAACGGGAAAAACACCGCAAAAGAAAACAACAACAATATGTTAAGCACACAAGCAAACACACTTTGCCTGCTGTCTACCTTTTTCTTTTCCCTCTTCAACAACAACAAAAAAAACCTCCCAAAAAGGTGCAAACAACAGCCAGCCAAAAGATGAAACAAGCCGGGCGCGCCTTTCCTTCATCATGTCTGACGTCAAATTTTCATTATCATCAGTGTTTGTTTTTCACTCTCGATTTTGCATACGAGCGCGCGGTCTTTCCAAGGAAAATTCCACCTTTCGTTAAGATGCCACGCCAAGTGGGCGCAAAGGGGCGCAAATTGACACGGAGGGAAAGCGAAGTCAGTCAAACGTCAGTCGGGAAACTTTTGTTTATGTTTTACTCGCGAGTTAATGTTTTAGAGTAGTCAGCGAAAGGAACGAAAGAGGAAAAAAAACAAAAAGAATTCTGTACATTTTAAACACATGCAAAACCGTAAACATGAACGAAGTCAAAAAGTGTGATCTCACTTTTTTGTACATATTTATATAAATAGAAGTCTCTGTATTCTTAAATTAAAAAAAAAAAACAGATAGAACGTAAGAATATTTCTGTGGTACTGAGTAAAATAAAACGCGCTGCGCAAATCACCAAAAAAAAACAATAGAACAAAGATTAAAGAAGTCCCTTTAACCAAAAAACAAGCAAACATAAAACTATCCAATTGGCACTTGTCAATAAAAAACATGAAAAAACAGCTAGAGCAACACAAGTAATTAAGACTTTTTATATGAATGTACCTTTGGAATGCACACTCACACACTGAGAGAAACAATAGAAAATTCAGAAAACTAAGAAAACAAACATTTCAACTGTTTGTTTCACAGAAAGAGAGAAAAAACCGCAAACCGATCACAGAATTTGACTAAACAAAAAAAACATTAAGTAAAACTTCAAACTGCATAGTTATTGAAAATATTTAAAATAATGTATTGACTAGCTATCGTAAGAAAACTGAAGAAGATGAAGAAAAAACACAGAACATATTTAGCAGATAAGAGGAAAAAACAGCAAACAAAAAAGGTGGAAAAAATGACGATTGATGTCACACGATGCGAAAACAATGCCAAACAAACAACAAAGCAAACACGAACGAAAGTCGTGGTTGAGATATGTTTAACAATGTAAGAGGAAAACAAAATGGAACATTGTATGATTTATTGGTGATAAATAAAATTTCAAAATTTAAAACAAGCGAATGTTGTTTTTTTGTTGGTTTTGGAGGAAGCCCATAGTGTTGCCTAAATTTGGGCGTTTTTTGTGAGCTTCACTTCTTAAACGGACGTCGATTCTAAAGGTTTTTCGCTGCCTACTAATGTAAATCTTGAATGAAGGTAAGTGAGTGTTTCCGGTTGATTATGGCTGATTCAGGGGTAAGTACTATTTAAGCTTTTTTAACTTACTAATTCTGTCAACTGTCAATTTGTCAATCTTTCTGATAAGATAATGTTTAGGTCATACTAACCTTTTGAGTTCCAAACTTTTGAAGAATTTTTGTTATCACTAGTTATTTTTTTAATTTATTATTTTGTTCAAAACTTAAATCATTCAATTAATATACTTTAAATTAAATGCTATTCAATATTTACACAACGCTTACTCAAGCACCAACACCCTCTAATGTTTTCTTCTGGTGCGCACATTGCCGAGATCGCTCGGCACCGAAGAAAATCTACCGGAAAAACAATGTTTACCTTTGTTCGCGCAATATTTGCTCAATTTTCAGCTTCCATCTTACAACGCGAAAATCTTCCGTGGGTGTGTTGGTAGATTTTTCTTTCCGCTACGAACCCTGAATGATGATGAAAAACTGCCAGAAGAAAAAGAAAACGGTTCCATTTCACGTCCATTTCTTCGAGGGAAGGGAGGAAAACAAAGGTGAATGTGAGCATATTTCCAAGAATTTTCACGCGAATTGAGAATGCGAGAGCATGTGATCGACATGAAGTCAGCTTATTAAGTTGGGATCTTCTTTCTTGTTTGATGTGTCAAATTTCCTTGACGGATTCATGAACATTTTCCCTAGAATAGACAAAAATGTTAAGACTGCTCAGTTGAATTTTGTTTTCTGGCAACACTGCCCCCCAAAAAAAATACTATTTCACGCGTGAATGAAGTGCGGCTCAATTTAAATTCAAATTTTCCGGGCATATGTTTTCCCGCCATTTTTAACCAGCAACCTTCATCACACGTGACGCACACATCGTACTCCCAATGGGGTTAGAAAAAAGTAAGCTCGAAAAGCTTCTTTTCCTATTAGGGGGAAACCCTCCGGACTCATCCCCTGGCACTCACATGCCTTATGGATACATACTTTCATTCCAGCTGAAATTGGACGAGAAACCCTTTTGGGAGGGCACTGCCGAGCTTAAAAGCTCGAAGGAATTGTGACGAAATTGCCGCGTATTTTCCCGAGTTGGTCTCCGGCGTGATTATACCGGGAACAATCAACAGAATTATATTGACTAGAAATGTTGAAGAAGAAAAAATCAAGTAAATTACCGCAACTCAATGAGGGGGGAAATTGGGAAAATAACTGCGCTGAAGCATTCTGGCTAAAAAACTTTTAATGAATGACACTTGATTTGGTGTGGCAATTCGCCTGCATACATCCAGGCGTTTTTAACAGTTTCACTTCAATTACAGACTTCAGTAATCACGTAACGAAGTTTAGTTTTTCAGTTTCTTTTGAAAATGATTAAGGTAAGTGAATAAGTTAAGTAGAATCCTGCACCAGATGTGGTAAGTACTATTTTGTTTTATTTTTACTAACTTATCTCATCAACTGCCAACTGTCAATATCTGTCAATAAGTTAAATTTTACTAACCTTAGGAAGTTTTTTTTTTCAATATTGTGTTTTGTATTTGATTCTTTATTTATGATAATCCTAAAAGCACACAATAAGTTCATATTTGTTAATTTTTAACAGTCCGATTAAATTAAATAAGTTGTAAGGTTTTCGCACAAGAAAAAATATTCCATTAATTGCAGGCTAATGAAACTTTTTTTTTCTTCTGCAAAAATGCCTCAATCTCAACCTCAACCCGTTTGATGTCTCCATCATCTAGCTTGAAGGGTCCCCTCCTTATCACACTAGAGTTCACTTTCAAATTAAACGCTTCAAATTACCGTTCTTCTCACCGGGGCTTCCCCTAACTCACTGCTCGATATCGTTTCCGCTCTATTTGTCACATTCTGCTACGTAGAACTCGGTATCGATGACTTTGCCTCAGGGCCAGCACTCCAGCGACGACAAATATACTCACCCAACCAGAACGGGGGAAAACCGGAAGCTTGTGTGCTAAATAGTGAAAATTCCAATTACATTGCACTATTTGTCTTTGCCGTGTTCGGTTCAGCTGAATTTCTGCATTTTTTTTTTGTTCAGGTTGTTGTCGTCGTAACGAGAGTCCTAGTCGAGGGTGAAGCAAACCAAGGAAGCAAGGAATCCGTCAGGATTTTGTCCGGACCGAGATTTACTTTCCAGCTCAAATGACTTTGAGCAATTTCTTTTCCCTGTTTGTTTCCGATGTCACCGAGGATGAACTGTCGGTTGGTTGGTTTGTGTGTGCTTGAGGAGAGGAACGTCAGCAAGGTGGGATTGGAGCTGGGTGCTTTTTAAGAACTGGATGCAGTGCACTGAAACTTGGAATAAGGATTGAGAACTAATTTTGAAATATTTATAATCCAAAATAAAAATCCAATTTATGTGCATCCATTCTTAACCGTTTGCAAAAATAATAAAAACTTAAAACTTAAAACAACATAAAATACAAATTACAAATTACAAATTACAAATTACAAATCACAAATTACAAATGGGTAATTCTCCGCCAACTCACACAGCAGTTGCCCCGACCCCTCTTCGATTTGCGTGAAACTTTGTCCTAAGGGGTAACTTTTGTCCCTGATCACGAATCCGAGGTCCGTTTTTTGATATCTCGTGACGGAGGGGCGGTACGACCCCTTCCATTTTTGAACATGCGAAAAAAGAGGTGTTTTTCAATAATTTGCAGCCTGAAACGGTGATGAGATAGAAATTTGGTGTCAAAGGGACTTTTATGTAAAATTAGACGCCCGATTTGATGGCGTACTCAAAATTCCGAAAAAACGTATTTTTCATCGAAAAAAACACTGAAAAAGTTTTAAAAATTCTCCCATTTTCCGTTACTCGACTGTAAAAAATTTTGGAACATGTCATTTTATGGGAAATTTAATGTACTTTTCGAATCTACATTGTCCCAGAAGGGTCATTTTTTCATTTAGAACAAAATTTTTCATTTTAAAATTTCGTGTTTTTTCTAACTTTGCAGGGTTATTTTTTAGAGTGTATCAATGTTCTACAAAGTTGTAGAGCAGACAATTACAAAAATTTTGATATACAAACATAAGGGGTTGGCTTATAAACATCACAAGTTATCGTGATTTTACGAAAAAAAGTTTTGAAAAAGTTGGTCGTCATCGATCATGGCCGTTCATGGTCACCCGCGACAGACACGGACGACGAAACAAAGAGAAACGCAAAAAGTAACTTTTTCAAAACTTTTTTTCGTAAAATCGCGATAACTTGTGATGTTTATAAGCAAACCCCTTATGTTTGTATATCAAAATTTTTGTAATTGTCTGCTCTACAACTTTGTAGAACATTGATACACTCTAAAAAATAACCCTGCAAAGTTAGAAAAAACCCGAAATTTTAAAATGAAAAATTTTGTTCTAAATGAAAAAATGACCCTTCTGGGACAATGTAGATTCGAAAAGTACATTAAATTTCCCATAAAATGACTTGTTCCAAAATTTTTTTGCAGTCGAGTAACGGAAAATGGGAGAATTTTTAAAACTTTTTTAGTGTTTTTTTCGATGAAAAATACGTTTTTTCGGAATTCTGAGTACGCCATCAAATCGGGCGTCTAATTTTACATAAAAGTCCCTTTGACTTCAAATTTCTATCTCATCACCGTTTCAGGCTGCAAATTATTGAAAAACACCTCTTTTTTCGCATGTTCAAAAATTGAAGGGGTCGTACCGCCCCTCCGTCACGAGATATCAAAAAACGAACCTCGGATTCGTGATCAGAGACAAAAGTTACCCCTTAGGACAAAGTTTCACGCAAATCGAAGAGGGGTCGGGGCAACTTTTCCCGATTTCGTGTGAGTTGGTAGAGAATTACCCAAATTACAAATTACAAATTACAAATTACAAGTTACAAATAACAAATTACAAATTACAAATTACAAATTACAAATTACAAATTACAAATTACAAATTACAAATTACAAATTACAAATTACAAATTACAAATTACAAATTACAAATTACAATTAACAAATTACAAATTACAAATTACAAATTACAAATTATAAATTACAAATTACAAATTACAAATTAACGCCATCGTGCTAACTTGTCGCACGTCGTTTTTTGACATTCCGAGAAAAACGCGTTTTAATGTTTGACCTTGAATAAACAAAAACGAGAGCACGCAATGTAAACAATAACAAACACGTTTTGTTTGGTTGACCATTCTGTGCATTGTCCTGAAGTTTGGTTGAATTTGGTTGCTGGAGTCCCGAGTTATAACTGAAAATGTTTACGGTAGTCGAGCTCGTTTTCTGTGTCAAACGCGTTCTGACCTGAAAATCCGTTGGCCAATTGTCGCAGTAACATCAATTTTCAGTCAGTGTCAAGATAGCACGACAAGATTGCACGGAGTTAGTTCGGTTTTTATTGAATATCTCTCGATTGAAATCGATTTTTTGGGATCTGTGAAGGTCAAAAGGTGAACTGCACAAAATAGCGATTTTAAACTCAATTTGGCCCAAAATGCACGTACGACAAGTAAGCACGAGAGCGACGAACTGAAGTTGTAAAGAAATTTGAGGAAAGAGCAATTCCATGTCAATTAGGGAATCGGTTTCACCGGACCCTCTCCCATTTCAATGAAACTTTGTAGTCATGATATCCTACGCTTATATAAGCCATTTTTGTGTTTATGGAGCCAGTTTCACTCGAAAATGACATTTGAGAAGGGCGTAAGTGTTTTAAATATTTTTGTAATTCGTAATTTAAATATTTGTATAACTCGAAGCCGTTGCATCGTATCAAAAAGTGGTCAGAGACAAACTTGTAGGAAATTTGACGGGCTTTTCGAAAAAAATACACTGAAAGAAAAAAGTAGGCCACTTTTATGGGATTTTTTGATTTTTAAGTTTAAAAGTCAAATTTTAAGGCGAGCCCACGATTTTTCTTCGTTCAAATTTTTTGTGAAAGTAGCCTAAGATGTTACAAAAAGACTCACGAAAAATGCAGGATGGAGCACAAATCGAAAGAAGAGTAGAAACAAGTTTCTAAAAAAGGGAAACGGAAGTTAAGAAAACACTAATGAAATCGTTTATATTAAACTAGTTCAACTGATTTTTTTGTTTTATACAGAAAAAAATATGCTGATATTCATCAGGAAATTATGACAGAATGGTAGTTTAATTTAACAAAATTAAAATCGATTCTTGACGTCAGTTTAATAGTTAAAATCTAAGAAATATTTTGAATTAAAACCTATTTCTGACCTTTCCGTGCCACAACCCACAAGCTCCTCGAAAAAAAAAGCAGGTAATTTTAATCACTCGCAAATCCAGCTTCCTTCAACCACTCTCTTTCTCTCTCTCTCTCTCTAGAGGGTTCCGGAATTGTGGTGACATTTATCGGTACTGAAGAGCTTTCAACCGCAAACACTGCTGAGAGCCGGTTCCGCTGCAGCAGCAGGTGTACCTGTAACCGATTTGGCCGAAAGATATCAGCCACCGCCACCTGACTGACTGACTGTCAACATCTCGGTCGCCGCGTAGATCTAGCGTGGAACCTCGACGAAGGGAGGGTGGGGGGTGAACATTGAATCGAAGCTTTGATTGCTTCCCCGCTGGGATCGGTGTCCTCTAGCCCTCGCAGAGCACAGGGATCAGACTCAAGTGGAAATGACTTCTCCCTTGGCTAGACACGTGTACACGGCAGCAGGATTTGCAGTTCTGGAGTGGTCTAAATGTTACGACGGTTTTGTGATGGTTAGTTTGTGTTTGCTGATGGGTTTTCCTGCTCTTCCACCTGAACTGACGCTCAGATTTGCTTCGGTGGATTGATAGCTTTGGCACTAAGTTGCAGCAGGACGATTGAGCTGATGTGCAATGCTGCTTTTTTTATAAATTGAGAATTTGAAGAAGCTTCAGGAAATTCTCTTAAACAGAATGGAATTTATCTTTTCAAATTTATTTTGATTCAATCTATTTTTTTTTTAATTTAAAGAATTACAATTTTAAATAATTTTATAATAACAATCATAAAGTAAGGGAAATATACCCATTTTAAGCCTAATAAGCGGTCGTGTTTGAATGATGCTGGATAATCTGGAGTGTTCCTTAAAATTCACTAAAACCAAGTACACCAACGAGTAGAGCAACTTTTTGTGAACATTTCTGTTTATTTTCACTTTTGTTAAAAGTTATGCTATTCCTTTTACAAGCATTTAAAAAAAAAATTCCCAAATGCATTCTGATCAGTCGAGTGCATTGGGCCACGCCAATTTTCCTATTTTCAGCTTAGTTTTTTTTTCTTCCAGCGATCTTTTGGGTCTGCTTAATGCTGCCAAAATGGATGAAATTTTAAGCGGACACTCACGAAAAGTAGCATTTATAGAGAAAATTTCCTGGCATCACTGGCTCACTCCAACAGGCGCTGCTGTTAGTGTTGGTGGCCACTCTTTGTTCTTTATTTGCCTTCGCTTCTCGCTCGGTTTTCATCAGCCTTTGATTTGAATGGGTCGTCAATATTCAAACGTCAAAAAACTTGGCACGTTTGTTTTTTTTTATGGCGCTTGCTAATTATTTACATGTTTCGGGATTATTTTTCAAGTGAATGACTAACTAATGTACAAAAGAACATGTTGCCGGTAGTTGGAAGCAAGTTTTTATCTTAAGCGCTTTGAAATCGTTAGTGCAAGTGAAAAGATATTGATGGCGACTTTCGTTAAGCAGTTAACCTCTCATCTTGCGTGTGGATGTGTGTGCCACCAAAATGATGAGAAATTGTCTCGCAAAATACAAATTATGATCAAAAAATGCATTAAATTTGATCTTTTGTGCCAGTAAATGGCATAAATTTGCGTGCTTACTCGTGGCGGTGCTGTTGCTGGTAAGTTTATAGCCTAAAAACTATTTTGGAGCTTTAATCGAGCATCATACTCTCCATATGACGAAGATAGGTGTTTGATTAGAAAGGGTATATTTCCCCTATCAAAAACAACTCTGTCAAGCATGCACATTTCCATTTGGTTGTTTTTATGTCACCTTAAACACCACCTTAAACGAAGCTCATCTCAAGAGATTCTTCATCATCTCCTCTTTTCACTGTCGGACACCCAGGAACAAACTTCCAATTGGTTTTTATTTTCATTTCGCCTTAATCCGGACCACCAAAAATACATTCCTGGGGAAAGGTTAGGGTGGTTCAGATTTGTATTTTGTCATTTTTTTCAATACTGAATTGAAAGAAACAAAAAAAAATTCAATTCTAAGTAACCATCCTAAAATAAACAAACGATTTTTTGATGAAATATTTCAATGGATTAAAAAAACCTAAAAAGTATGATTTTGAACCACCCTAGCTGCACATCCTCCCTGGACGTTGTTCCGGTCAGGATTGAAGCGGAAGTTTATAGACGAAGCGAAAACTTTTAATACCGCAGACACGTTGACAAAGCTCCCCCCAGCTTCCTTCAGGAGGAACCTGGAGTGTTTCCCGGAATGTCCTGACGAATGGACCCATCCTCTCTCTGAGCAGTTCTCTCAGATTTCGGTCATTCGATTTTTTTTTTGTATTTTTTAATCCGAATGAAACTTTTTTGGTGCCTTCGGTATGCCCAAAGAAGCCATTTTGCATCATAAGTTTGTCCATTTAATTTTCCTTTCAAATTTGGCAGCTGTCCATACAAAAATGATGAATGAAAATTCAAAAATCTGTATCTTTTGAAGGAATTTTTTGATCGATTTGGTGTCTTTGGCAAAGTTGTAGGTATGGATAAGGACTACACTGAAAAAAAAACATGATACACGGTAAATTTTTTTTGAGATTTTTAATTTAAGTTAAAAAAAAATTGGTGATTTTTTATTCAACTTTTTGTCACTAAAACTTGATTTGCAAAAAACACTATTTTTAATTTTTTTTTTCATTTTTTGATATGTTTTAGAGGACATTAAATGCCAACTTTTCAGAAATTTCCAGGTTGTGCAAAAAATCTTTGACCGAGTTATGAATTTTTTAATCAATACAATTTTTTCAAAAAATCGAAATACCGGTCGCAAAAATTTTTCAACTTTATTTTGCGATGTGAAATCAAATTTGCAATCAATAAGTATCATAGTGAAATTTTGATAAAGTGCACCGTTTTCAAGTTAAAGCCTTTTTTAGGTAACTTTTTTGAAAATAGTCGCAGTTTTTCATTTTTTTTAAATCAGTGCACATGTTTGCCCACTCCTGAAAAAAATATTTTTGAGAAGCTGAGAAAATTTTCTATATTTTGCTTTTTTGAACTTTGTTGATACGACCCTTAGTTGCTGAGATATTGCCATGTAAAGGTTTAAAAACAGGAAAATGTTTGTTTTCTAAGTCTCACCCAAACAAACCACCATTTTCTAATGTCGATATCTCAGCAACTAATGGTTTGATTTACAATGTTAAAATTGAAACATTCGTGAAATTTTCCGATCTTTTTCGAATTTTTTTCTTTATTTTTTTTAAACCAAATTTTGAAATGTTAGTCTTGATTTATTTTTTTTTAAATATTGTTTTCGAAAAGATCGGAAAATTTCACAAATGTTTAATTTTAACATTGAAAATCGGACTATTAGTTGCTGAGATATCGACATTAGAAAATGGTGGGTGAGACTTAGAAAACATCAATTTTCCTGTTTTTAAACCTTTGCATGGCAATATCTCAGCAACTAAGGGTCGTATCAACAATGTTCAATGTAGCAAAATATGGAGAATTTTCTCAGCTTTTCAAAAAATTTAAAAAAAAAACTGCGAATATTTCCAAAAAAGTTACATAAAAATGGCTTTAACTTGAAAACGGTGCACCTTTAGCAAAATTTCACTAAAGTACTTTTTGATTGCAAATTTGATTTTACATCGAAAAATGAAGTTGAAAAATCTTTACGACCAATATTTAGATTTTTGTTTAAAATCAGTATTGATTTAAAAAATCATAACTCGGTCAAAGATTTTTTGCAAACCCTGAAAATTTCTGAAAAATTGGCATTTTATGTCCCCTAAAATATATATAAAAAAATTAAATTAGTGTTTTTTGCAAATCAAGTATTAGTGACAAAAAGTGAAATCAAAAAACACCAAATTTTTTTACCGTGTATATTTTTTTTCAGTGAAGTCCATATCCATACCTACAACATTACCCAAGATACAAAATCGATCAAAAAATTCCTTCAAAAGATATAGATTTTTGAATTTTCATACATCATTTTTGTATGGATAGCTGCCAAATTTGTAAGGAAAATTAAATGGACAAACTAATGATGCAAAATGGCTTCTTTGGGCATACTGAAGGGACCAAAAGAGTTTCTGTCGGATAAAAAAATAAAAAAATTGAAATTCAAAAAAATGACCGATTTCGTAGAGAATTGCTCCTCTCTCTTTGCTGGACGAACCGGCGCAGGAAATGCACGGAAGCGAAACGACGTGACAGCTGGTCTGATGTTTTTCTTTTCCTTTTTTTTTTTTTTTGCTTCCTTCTGTACAGCTTGCACTTCCAAAAACTACCAAAGCATTACAAATCCTTCGACCACATGTCGTAGAGGTGGTGCTTTCTTGCCATAATTTTAGGTTTTTTTACGGGTAGGACAAATTGTTTTCAAGTTATGATGTCATTTTATTAAATTAAGTCGAATTTTTAAAAAACCAAATACTTCAAGAGAGGACCTAAATTACATTAGAAGACCAAAAAGAGGAGTTGGTGGCCAAAAGTGAAAAGTGAAGAATTGCCAGCCAGAGGAATCATTAAAAGTTTTCGAATCTCTTTTTTTTCGCTTGGAAGGGACAGGAAAATTTGCTGTCTCGGCTTTCCGAGGAGAGTTTTCTGTTTGTGCAAGCGGTTTTCTTTTCGTGCGAAATTCCCCGGGTTCGGAAAATTCGGACCGAGTTTATTCATGCGAATATTGGTATCCCCGTGGTACGGGCGAGATGATGATGATGAACCGTTTGAATTTATGATTTGGGGTGTCCCCATTTTCCTCGAAAAGAACTCGAAGCTCATTGCAATTCATTGGTTGGAATTGTTCTTGGGAAAGTGCAAAAGCGCGTTTCAATGTTTTTTGATTAAATAATTGGGGGAAATTGTTTGCTGAGTTGGAAGCGAATTGAAATTGTTGCAAAATCAACATTCATATATTTTTACAAAGCATCTTCCTTGACGATTTAATTAGTTAAAAATCACAAATTTAAAAACTAGAATATCATCCAAAATCTCAAATCCAGTATAGGGACCATCCACAAACCACGTGGACACTTTTTTGGAAATCCCAACCCCCCCCCCCCCCTCGTGGACAATTGCCCATACAAAAAAAACCTTTTTGTATAGAGCGTGGACAATCGCCATACCCCCCCCCCCCAAAGGTGTCCACGTGGTTTATGGATGGTCCCATACTTATCAAATTGACGGAGATTTTTTAATCAAATCAAAGTTAAATTGTCCTCCTCAAAATGATATCCAATCAAAACCACCGCCCTCCCGTGCCAGTGTTGCCAGCATCACCCGATTGACTAACGGTTTAACGTTAAACCGCTTGATTAAAAATTCAATTACTTCAATCACACCAATCGCACACGCTCACACATACTCCCCTACCCCCCGCCGACGTCGAAACAATAACTTTCCCTTCGCGCGGAAGCCGACCATTTTTTGTAACTATTTCCTTTTTCCTCTCTCTCTCACGTGGATTCGGGGGAACCCGATTCGCATTAAACACCTCATTAAACTTAATGACGTTTGAAATTGTCAAACTCAATTTGTGCCCGCCCACGCACTAACACACACACACCTTCACGGGAGGGAAAATCTCCGGGAAAATTTACAATTCCAATTACACAGCACTGTGACTTTTACGCTCGCGCAAATATCGTCGTCGTTTTTCTTCTTCGCGTTCTGTTTTAGTAGGGCCTCCCTGATTTTTTTTCTTGCGCCGACACTGCCCACAACAATAACAATCAGAGGGCGGAAAATCAATTGAATTCCTGGGCGGGTACGCATTCACACACAGGCTCGCAATTTAATGTTTTGCCATAGAGAAGTTATCAAGACACACTGAAATGTTTTTTTTTTATTTTCCAACTATGACAACTAACCCTAGACAATAATAAGTGTACCTACCCTAGTTACCTAACCCACCTGTAAAACACATACAAATTACATGCAAACAAACAACAGACCAACTTGCAAACCCAACACCAAACATGTACATACCTACAGACAAAACGTCACAAAATGTACAGACATACACAAACCCCAAAACCAGCACCACTGCTACGGGAGATCTGTCATGTCATAGCAGATGTAAACAATAGCATAACAAGAATAAAGTCAAGTCTAGTACGAACCGTCGCGGAATTCAGTTCGCTAAAAAGTAAACGCGCCAATTTTACTTAAACTAAGTCCGAATGTCTAAGTTAGTACGTGCGGGAGTGATAAGTACGGAAAGAAGCATGAATTTTTGGTTATTATCATAATCAATTCGGTAGATCATGGTAGATTTTCTGTAAACAATTCGTTGGCGTCAAACTGTCCAAAATTGATCGCGGTGGATACTTTTCTACCACAGTTTTTTGTGTGATCAATGTGGTAGATGCTGTGGTGGATTTTTGACAGTTCGATTTTTTTCAAGAAAATCCACTACAATCTATTTAGGGCAGCGAATGACCAAGAAGGTTAAAGCTGCCAGAAATAAATGAATTTACAACAACAGCTACGATCTACCGAAATTGGTTTTACAATACGGCTAAGGTGTCATTTTGACAGATGCAGCGATGGAATAATCATCATCAAGAGAAAATCATTGGACGTTAATCAAGAGAAAAACTGCGAAGGGAGCATGGCTGTCCTCTCACGCGCTCGAAAGATCGGTAAAAGAAGTCTAAAAAAAATCATCATCTTGATTATCCGTCAGAACATCTTTTTCACTACTACACTTGCAAGTGTAACGTCACGCGTCGAAAAATGACCTGTAACATTTTGTAGATGGGCAATGTGTGTAAACAAAGTGATATAAATATGTTTAAGTGCTGCTGACAAGAAAATTCACAAAAAATCATCAGCAGATTTATTTTCTTGGTGAAGATCGGGAGCGATTTTCTTTTGCGTGATTTGCCTCCTCTCTCTTTCACGGGTGAAGAAAGTTCGCAAGCGAAAATGATTTTTTTGTGATTATTCCATCCCTGGACAGATGTCGTTTTGACAGTCTTCAATTTTACAGTGAGAGGCAGGGTGGCCAGGTTCCCAGATAAATCTGAGAATGCCATGGCCATGGATTTTTCAAAAAAAAATCAAATTATTCGCTCTACAGCATTGCCTTGGCGTTCTCGATTGCGAGATTCCTACTCGAAACTAAGTGTCCGAAGGCTTGATTGTTGAGGCAATTACAAACCTCTTTTTACACCTTAGCTTCCATCCACCCCGGGATTCGAACTGACGACCTTTGGATTGTTAGTCCAACTGCCTACCAGCGACTCCACCGAGGCAGGACCCAGGAAGACGACTCCTACACCTGGACTGAGCTAACGACCTAACCGTTAGGTTAGTCCGGGGCCAACATTTACTTCCCGTCCGATGGAAGGCGTGATCAGACAAATCTCGTCTCAAAATTTGCCACCGGGACCTACTGGGATCGAACCCAGGCCGACTGGGTGAGAGGCAATCACGCTTACCCCTACACCACGGTCCCGGCTAATTTTTTCAAGTATCACCCAGAATAAAGATTCATCCTTCTCTGAGCTGGATATTGCCAGATTTTTAACTTTATGTTCATTTTGATCAACTTTTTAATCTTTTTTTTTTTTTTTTGAGGAAAATGTTAATTCTACATTTTTGAGGCCAAATCAGTTAAATCATCTGAATACTACAAACTATTGAAATAACTCATATCCTCCATTCCCATTACCATTCAGAATTGTTAGATTTTTGTCTGCCAGATTTTTTCAGATTTTTAATCGACACGATGCAAGATTTCTCAAATTTTAATCTGCAATCCCTGGTGAGAGGTGTAATTTCAGCAGTTGTTATAATGAGAACCCGTCGTGCATGTGGTGAGATTTATAACTCGTTGTCATTCTCTAGAAGTTTTGCATAGTTAAGTTTAAAGTAAATTCCATTATTCTTTTCTAAATCCTTGTAAAATTTTGTCTCTAAAGCACTCTGAACGTTTAGTGCACCCTGAATCTGTTACTCACAATGCAGCCATTCCACGTCAAACAGGAAGTCTCCAAAAAATAGCATTTTTCGTCGATTTTTGCAAAAGCACAATTTGTCTCCATACAATTTTGGCAGCTGTTCATGCAAAAAGTGTACATAAATATTTGAAAATCTGTAACTTTTTAAGGCATTTTCTGATTGATTTGGTTTCCTTGCCAAAGTTGGAGGAATTGATGATCAGAAAATAACACTTACGCAAAAGAACAATTTGCCAATTTTTAAATTAACTTTTTTTTACAAATTTTTGAAATTTAAGTCTCATCCAAACATTTCCACATTTTCTAATGCCAATAACTCAGCAACTAATGATCCAATTTACAATGTTGAGAATTGAAGCATTTGTGAAATTATATGATATTTTAGAAAAACAAATTTTGGAATCAAGACTAACATTTTGGAATCATGACTAACATTTCAAATGGGCGCAATATTGTTTGGGAATTTTCAGTACAAATTTGGCTATATGTTAATCAAAAAATCTGTAATGATCTTTTCGTTTGTATATTTCCAGACTTTTTTTTTGATAAAGTCCTATAAACCAGGCCTGTCCAACCTCTTACACGCGGGCCAGATCCGGCCCGCGAAGCCATTTCATCCGGCCCGTGGTTGCTTTCAAAAATAGTTCTATGACATGTCATGAAACATCAAATAAATAAGTGGAGTGTCTAAATTCAAAAAAAAATAGTTGAAATCAAATTTTCACTCTTTCTTTCATAAATTTAATTGGAAACATTTTCTTTTTGCATTTTTGATAAAATTGCTGATTTGCCGAATTATTTGTGATTTGCTTTTGTTTTTTCTAAATATTTTTGTTTCAATTTTTTTTATTTGAATAAATCTTTTTTTTACTTTTTAAGAACAATTTAAAATTCTAAGAATGACTTTTTTGAGGAAAATGAATAAAATTGATAGTTGAAAAAAAAAGTGCAAGGTAAAAGTTATGTAATTTTATCAGAACAACTTTTCAACGACAATTTTTTGCTTGAAAAGCTTAAAAAAGAGATAAATCATACAAGTTAATTATAACAAGGATTATTTTTTTTTCAATCGACAAAATCAATTACATTACAATTTTATAAAATTCAAAATTAAAATATACCAAATAAAGACATTTTGAACTATCTTATAAAAATCAATTTATATATAAATCTTATTTGCTAAACTAGTGCATTAATTTGTTTTCTTTCAACTTTTTCCAAACATTATGTCCGGCCCGCTATTGCTTCAGAAAACACATATCTGGCCCACAGGTCCAGAAGGTTGGGCACCCCTGCTATGAACAAATGTAAACATTGAGTATATCCCGCTTAATCCGTTGGGCATTGACATATGGTGTGAAAGGGAAACACTCAATATTTGCATTTGTTTATAGGTCCTTTAAAAAAAAGACGAGATTAGTTTATTAAATTATTTTTTTGATTAATTTAATTTTTTCTGATTTTTTTTTTTTTTCAAAAAACCCCTAATACACATAAAAAAATAAAAAATTAAAGCTACAGATTTTAGGAAATTGATATTTTTTGCGAAATTTTTTTTTTTTTAAAATCGGGTATTTTTTCTGAATAGTCCTCATCAATCCTTCAAAAGCTACAGATTTTTTTTTTTTGTGTGGACAGCTGCCAAAACTGTATGGAGCCTTGTATGGGTAAACCAATGACACAAAATGTCTTCTTTGGTCAAAAATTAAACTTAATCAAAAAAGGTGCAGGTGGTTATGTTACACATGACCAGTATGACAAAGAACTTTGCTAGATGATTGTTGAAATTTTCGATTAGAACGTCCGATCCAAATTTCCCCATGATTCCCTTATAATTACACAAGACAACTCTTTTGTGGTCTATTTCGTGGCTCTGAAACAGGCTGTTTGATTTGTAAAGTTTTAAGACATAATATCAACGTCCTATCGAACTAAGGGGATGAAAATTGCAAGTGGAGCTGAGCTGCCCTATTCAGGGCTCTAATTGATTACGAAATAGTTATTCTAAATTTCCAGAAACAGATTTTAGAAGTTTAACAGTCATTTTTCCCCAACTCTTATGGTTCGGCAAATGTCCCCCCATCGGAACATCCCCGGGGCCTCCGGCCACTTCGGAGTGTGGCCACTACTGCCGAAATTTCAAATTTCATGTCCAGTATCAAAATCCATAAAGTTTCATACCCATATTGTACCAACTCTTATGGTTCGGCAAATGTCCCTCCATCGGAATATCCCCGGGGCCTCCGGCCACTCCAGGTGGTGGCCACTACTGCCAAAATGTCAAATTTCATGTCCAGTATCAAAAACCCTAAAGTTTGATACCCATATTGCCCCAACTCTTATGGTTCCGCAAATGTCCCCCCATCGGAACATCCGCGGGGCCCTCCGGATTGTGGCCACTACTGCTGAAATGTCAAATTTCATGTTCAGTATCAAAAACCTTAAAGTTTGATACCCATATTGCCCCAACTCTTATGGTTCGGCAAATGTCCCCCCATCGGAACATCCCCGGGGCCTCCGGCCACTCCAGGTGGTGGCCACTACTGCCGAAATGTCAAATTTCATGTCCAGTAACCCTAAAGTTTGATACCCATATTGCCCCAACTCTTATGGTTCGGGAAAAGTCCCCCTATCGGAACACCCGCCGGGGACTCCGGCCACTCCAAGTGGTGGCCAATTCCAATTCCCGCTCATGCCGGCTGGCATGTCTTGGCGTGTCCATGCCTCCAAGCTATCTGCTCCCGGGCCTCCAGGCCGTCTGCAAACGGGCCACCAGGCCACCAGGCCATCTGCTCCTGATGTGTTCTCGTCGACGGCCAGCAACAGACTGAATTTTCGGGACCGACCGAGCCGAGTTTTGTTAATTTAGATCGGGGACGTATGCCCCGCCTTTTTGCACCCATTCTCCTACATCTCCTTATTCGCTTTTTGCCGCGTCGACGATCCGAAAATTATGAGGTAGAGTGGGGGTGATTTTAGATACATCAATTTCACGTCTCTATATTGACTGATTGGGAAACGTTTGTTCAACCAACCAGCGTGCACCAAAAAGAGGGGAAATTTGCCGAGAGGGGAATTCGTCACGTAACGTTTTCGCTTCGCGAAAATTTTGGATTGACACCCCGTATAGAAACCTTAGGACAAAGTTCTTTGTCAAAATGTTAATAAAATTCATTTTCGGTTTTGGTGGCTCATTTTAAAAATTATGAAATCATCGACAAAATTGTAAAACCTGTCTTCAAACCTCATCTTTGCAGGAAAGATAAACCTCCCCCCACAATGGTGATTGCTTTGTAGCCGCGATGCTTTGCGAGGGGGAAAGTTTACCGAGCTTGACCACACAATTTTTTCCGTCGAGCGGAAAGAATTTTTCTCCTAGCCGAAACCGAACCGGCTTTGATGACAGCTCGGACGAAATAACCGTAACGCCGTTTGTGGTTCCGGTGAAAAGTGACCACAATCAACGGTGTTGTACACTAACCAGAAATTGTTGGCAAAATCAATCGGGAGAGATTTTTTTATTTGGTGAGGGAAAATTATTGAGAAATAAACTTGGTTGGGGATGGACTGGAAAATGGCGTGTGATTTGCGAGTTATTTAATGAAAGTTGTATGTTTTTTTGTCATTTTCAAAAACGTTGTAGGTCGAATGGAAGTTAATTTATTATGATTTTCCATTGAAATCTGAAACTGTAACTTTTCCAAATAAAAGTCAATATCAATATCCGTTCGGCTAAAACTCTTCATTAAAATCATCCTCTGTGGCCTCTCGTTCCGAAACCAATTCAATTCCTGTCCAGCAAAAGTTCTAAGTTAACCCCAGCATCAGATATTACTTTTGCAAACTTTTTTGCTTTCATCTACCAGTCCACACTTTGCTTCATTTCCCACAGGAATTTTCCACAACATCCGAGTCTTCCGCCCACATTCCCCCCCCAGAACTTTGCATCAGTTTATGAGAGTGTGTTCAATATTGGTGTACCTTTCATGGGAAGGGAGAGGGGGGTGGGTAAACTTTACCACACGCACACAGCTTCCTCATTCCAGAGACCCTGCAAGTTCAAAGTTCAAATAGTTCCGAAAAGTCTTTTCCTCAACCAAAGAGAGAAAAAAAAACCGCTCCAAGATATGAGAAAACTTTCCGACAGGTTGCTGTCCCCAAAGTAACTTCTCGTTCCCGCCGCTCTGAGCTATCTTAGTTGGGAAATCATTTTCATTAACTAACAAGCCCAGTCGGCCAAATCCCACCTGAGGGAAATTTCGTGGCCACCGTGGCAAGTTGTTCTTTCCAGCCCTTTTTTTCTTCTTCTTTTTGTCATCGCCGGCCTGCCGGCCGGCCGGGACTTGGTTTCCGAATCCAATCAAAACTTTTTTCCTCGAAGCTGGTCTCTTTTTTTTCGGGCAGGCTGTCACGCGATACTCTAACTCGGCTATTACATCATCGTTATCGTTATCAGTGAATGGTGGCTGTTCTTTCTTTTTTTTTCGCCTCTCTGCTGGGACACGATTTTGCCGATCGTGACACGAACGTTGTTGATGTCTTTGTTAGAAGTGAGTTGGAGGGTGGAGGAAATTGTCAAACTTTGGCAGCCCTAATTGAGACTGTTCATTTTATCATTTACGAAGATTACCTAAAAAGTTTGGGCTAGGTTTTTGTGTTTTAACTGCAATCTTATCTAAAATATTTTTTAAAATAATATTATCAGTTTTTTTTAGTAAGCTGAAACTGAAAATTCCAATTTAAGATAAATTAGCAAAGGATAGTATTTTATTCGTGTATCTATTTTTTATGATACAAGATTCCTCCATTCGAGTAGATTTTATTTGCTCTTTTAACGTGGAGGTCAAGAGTGGCAGAGCGTAGTCCAAATTTTTTTTTCTTGTGGGCTGGTAGAAGCGTTCAAAATTGAATTTCAGAAAATGTTAAACCATAGGGATCAAGAAGACATTCTGAATTTTCAGATGGATGAACTACTTTGAAATTTCATCAAAATGTTAATTCACAATGAGTCGATTTGTGAAAACTTCGTAGACCGTCTGCCCACGTTTTGGTTTGTTCCCACCGCGATAACTCTGACTGGGGTCACTTTTTCGCAAATAGGAAAACATGATAGGAAAGAGCAAGTTCTTACGATTCTTATGATACCATAACATTGATAGTTTTCTCGAAAAATATTGGAGCACTAAACGCATGAAAATAATATTTTTGAAAAACTCGCGGCCGCCAACAGACCACGCGACAGAACGTGCAGCAGTGGACGTACGAAAAAAAGGAGAAACCGACATAACGGTGATAACTGCTAGCCGCGTGGCAAAAATGGTTTTGCCTGGTTGCTTTGTCATTGTTTCTCGTTCGCTGCTGCACCATCGTTCTTCTACACACGGGGCACAGAGGGGAATAATCAAAATTTTACGAAATAAATGAATATCTTCTCGGGAATATTTTTGGGAATTTTGGTGTCTTCGGCAAAGTTGCTCGTATTAGTAGTGCGCATCTTTTGGCACCAATTTTTAGTTCCAAACTTCACCGCATAGGTGGCGCTAAAAACTAAATTTTTACAAGAGGGTCGTGAACTTTGGTCTCTTCGACAAAGTTGTGTAATTTATCATTTTGAACAACTTTTAGAACATTGAAAAATCCCAAAAATAATGGCAAAAAGTTACAGCACTAAGAAAAAAAATATCTCTGAGCAATTCTCTACCAAAACCGGAAATGGATTTTATTTGTATTTTTTATTTGGCTCAAACTTTGTGGGGGCCTTCCCTATGACCAAAGAAGCCATTTTGCATCATTAGTTTGTCCATATAAATTTCCATACAAATTTGGCAGCTGTTCATACAAAAATGGTACGTAAATATTCGAAAATCTTTAACTTTTGAAAAAATTTTTTGACCTCATTTTTTTATGCAAAATTGAATTTGCAATCTAAAATTACTATACAGATTTTTTGATAAAGGGCCCCGTTTTCAAGATATAGCCACCGAAAGTTTGATTTCAGCGAAATATTTGCAGTTTTTCGATTTTTAAAAATAGTGACCATGAGTGACCATTTCTAAAAATATTTTTTTTGAAAAGTTCAGAAAATTTGCTATAAAATTGTCTAAGAGACATTGAAGATTGGACCTCTGGTTGTTGAGATACAGCGGCGTAAAGAAAAAGAATCACGAAAATTGAAGTTTTCTAAGTCTCACCCAAACAGCCCACCATTTTCTAATGACGATATCTCAGCAATTAATGGTTCAATTTTCAATGTTAATACATGAATTCATGAAATTTTTCGATCTTTTCGAAAAAAATATTTTGAAAAAAATTAAATCAAGACTAACATTTTAAAAGGGCCGAACATTGAATATTATGCCCATTTAAAATGCTAGTATTGATTTAAAAAATCTCAAAATATTTTTTTCGAAAAGATCGGAAAATTTCACGAATGTTTCATGTACTAACATTGAAAATCGGACCATTAGTTGCTGAGATATTGACATTAGAAAATTGAGGGTTGTTTGGGTGAGAATTAGAAAATTTCGATTTTCTTGTTTCTTTTTCTTTAAGCCGCTGTATCTCAGCAACCAGTGGTCCAATCTTCGATGTCTCTTAGACAATTTTATAGCAAATTTTCTGAACTTTTCAAAAAAAAAATATTTTTAGAAATGGTCACTCATGGTCACTATTTTTAAAAATCGAAAAACTGCAAATATTTCGCTGAAATCAAACTTTCGGTGGCTATATCTTGAAAACGGGGCCCTTTATCAAAAAATCTGTACATTACTTTTCGATTGCAAATTCAATTTTGCATAAAAAAATGAGGTCAAAAAATTTTTATGTATGAAATTTCGTTTTTTCCAAAAATCACCAGTTTTTCAAAAAATCATAACTCGGCGGCAGATTTTTTGACCATGTTTCTCTATAGCTCAAAAGTTGCGGATTTTTGTCCCCTAAAACATATCAAAAAATCTCGAAAGTCAAAAAATACGTATTTTGGGAATTAGAGTTTATGTGAAAAAAAAGTTAATAAAAAAATCGGGAATTTTTTTTTCCGTGTACCTATTTTTTTCTAAATAGTCCTTAACAATACCTACAACTTTGCCGAAGACACCAAATTGATCAAAAAATTCCTTCAAAAGTTACAGATTTTCGAATATTTACGTACCATTTTTGTATGAACAGCTGCCAAATTTGTATGGAAATTTATATGGACAAACTAATGATGCAAAATGGCTTCTTTGGTCATAGGGAAGGCCCCCACAAAGTTTGAGCCAAATCAAAAAATACAAAAAATAAAAATGGTCGAAATCGGCCGGTTTTGTAGAGAATTGCTCCTGATAAAATCGTTTTTGTACTAAAACATCTCAAACGTATTTATTTATTATTCCAATGATGATAGTTGGTGAAAAATAATTATTGAAGAAGTTTCTGCTGAATCTCAAAAAGTTTTGATGTCTCATTTTACAAATTATAGTAAAAACATTGAAAATATGGTAATTTTGGAAACACTTCGGAACTAGGTCTTTTTGCCTATAACTTATTAGCAATCCTCTCCGAAAATCAGAAATGAATTTCACCTATGTATTATATATTAAGCTAAAACAAATTTCGAGCCTTCTCTATGACCAAAGTTCATTTTTTTTTGCATGTTTGGATTGCCCCTTGAAGTTTTCATTAAATTTTGGTGGTTGTCCTGAATTTCATGTAAAAATTTGAAAATCAAAAATCTTGAAAAGAAATTTTCAGATTGATTGGATGCCTTCAGCAAAGTTTTAGAAAATTGTTAGAACAATCCAGCATTCAGAGTCAGGTAGAAAATAATGTTTGGACCTGGGGGGAATTTGTTCTCTTGGCATTATTTATGATTTAGCTTTTCCATACAATTTGCAATTCTAACTACATTAAAAATATTTAGCAAAGTTTGTGATAGTAACTTGCTTGCTCTCTTCTAAATAAACTATTCATCAATTGAAATAATAGTGATATGCCACCATCAAGTACGCGATGGAAATACATACCAATTCAACAAAAAAAATCAAGAGATTTTCAATTCTTGAGTTTTCACATGAGATTCGTATAAGGACAGCGGCCAAAATTGCATGAAGACTAGGGGCAATCCAAAGATGCAAAAAAAAAAGAACTTTGGTCATAGTAAAGGCTCGAAATACATTTCTGGTTTTCGGAGAGGATTGCTAATAAGTTATAGGCAAAAAGACCAAATATTTTTTTTAGAAAAAACGAAGTTGACTTTATAGCTGTCGGCCACCATTGCTAGGTTGGTACTAGTGTCTTCCTTTTATCTACAACGACTTCGCCACCCTGGGCTCCTAAGTGTATGAAAGTATGGCACGGAGTGATACCCATATTTACACAAAGAATTTTTGAGCACCCGCCGCTTTTTTTAGAAAAATGCTCGGCAAAACGGCTCCGAGCAGTTCAGAGTTGTTTCCAAAATTACCATATTTTCAATGTTTTTTACTATAATTTGTAAAATAAGACATCGAAACTTTTTGAGATTTAGCAGAATCTTCTTCAATAATTATTTTTCACCAACTATCATCATTGGAATAATAAATAAATACGTTTGAGATGTATTAGTACAAAAACGATTTTATCAGAGATATTTTTTTTCTTAGTGCTGTAACTTTTTACCATTATTTTTGGGAATTTTCAATGTTCTAAAAGTTGTTCAAAATGAACGCTATACAATACCATATTGTATGACGAGCTTGTTCGACATAGGAATCTCTTTCTCATAACATTAGGGATCTTTATTTATTATATAAATTTCTAAATGATTGCGTCTCATACCAAATGTATCCCATTTGGGGTATATGAAAAACACCCAACGTTTGTTTTGTTAATTATAAGTGGAACACATAAAAACTCTCTCAGTAAAAAAATAAACTTATGACGAGGTTGAAAGCAAAAACAAGAAGAAAGTAATTGTATAACAGGAATACTAAAACAAAATTCAGTGGAGTGATTTTGCGTGTGTAGGTAACTACAATACAAGGAATATAATTTATTGATGGCACTTTAGTATATTCAAAAAAATATGTATAAGTAGATCCCATAATAAATGTCAAATAATGACTCTTTTCTATGTTCCCAATATCTACTTTTGGTTTCACGATTTTTTGTGTAGAACTATATATATCTTAGGTTAATTTTTAAAAGGTCCTTAGCGCCAGTTGTAAACAAAGCAATCTTCTTTGAGAATAATTATCCATGCACAAAAAATCCAATCTACACTATGAGACTTTCCTTAGTTACAAACTTTATTTTAGTAATGAATGATAATTAAAATTTGTTCTTTTTCTCAAAATTTTCCAAAATTCTTTGAATCAGATTCTTGAATTGTTTGTTTATCGAAATGTTGATTTTTCATTCATTTTAGGCGTCAACCATAAAATATGTCACGCTCTAGAGGGGAGGGAGCGGGGGGGGGGTGTCTGAGCATGTTTGATTTAGCATATTAAATTAATTTTATACGTGTAGGCAAATCCTGACAAAGAGGGGGGGGGGGGGGGAATCTACCTCTGATTTTTGCAAAACCCATTTTCCTTTTCTTTTATTTTCATTTCTTTCTGATTTATCAACTTTTGTTAATTATCAATCTTCTAAAGCTTTTGCATTATTTTTTTACTTTTCGTTACTGAAATCATAATTCAATTTATTTTTTATTTTATTACCAAATTTATTTTCTCAATGTAAAATTTCTGCCACTATTAAATCCAAAATGGCGACCATTTTTGGATTTAATATTTTCAATCTTTTTCAAACATTTTTGGGGTCATATTTGAGTTCAAAAATCCATTATAAAATAACGAAACAAAAATATTTTGTGATTTGATAATCTAAAGTGTTTTTTCTTAGGACACTCCCTAATTAGATTTCTTTGGCAAAAATAAAACAGTTTTAAGATTTTTAGGGGTCGCTGTTGAGGGTTGAGGTTTGTATATAAAAAATCACGAAAATGTTTGGGAAAAACATCGCTTCAGGATTTTGCCTACAGGTAGCGCAAGTCTAACCCAATTCCAACTTTGTCAAGTGTGATTATTGTACACTAAGGTGGTCGGAATCCGGGCTTCCTCTTGAAATCAAAGATCGCTAGGCTAAATTACAGATTTGAGCTCATTCTGACCACGGGAACCCCTCCCTCTAATCGCTTGAAGTTTGTATGGGAAAATTCTTCAAAATTTATAGAGAAAAGCAATTGTTTCAGTTTTTTACCTGTGGAATGGAAAAAATTCAACATTTTCAGAGGTAAAATTACATATTTTTTCTGAAATAAAAGATGTGTCCCTTCCCAGATGTAATATTACCATGATTTTGTTAATGTGTGTAAGATCTTCGTTATGCCGGGACCCGCGGTGTAGGGGTAAGCGTGGTAGCCTCTCACCCAGTCGACCTGGGTTCGATTCCCGGTGGCATTTTTCGAGACGAGATTTTTCTGATCACTCCTTCCGTCGGATGGGGAAGTAAATGTTGGCACGGTCTAACTTAGAGGTTAGGTCGTTAGCTCAGTGCAGGTGTAGGAGTCGTCTCCGTGCACAGAAAAAAATCCAATGTAAAATCGCATGCAAAAGCATGCACATCACCTTCGTCAAAATAAACACTTAATATTACACACTGCATGTACAATTTTTGCAACACACAAAAAAAGTTGCAACCGACGGGATTCAAACCCAGCACCAACAGTAAGGACTGGCGCCTTAGCCCACTCGGCCATCAGACCGATGAAAATCTGAAAGGATAAACGCATATATGAGCTTGACATTTCGGTCAAGTAGGTTTCTCATACTGATTGGCTACATATTTCAGAGTGTAAAATCACATAAATTTGCATAAAATAATGCAATATTTATTTTACACCCAGGCCTTTTACACGCAGCTGGATTACTACTTTTTTAGCTGTGTGGGTCTTGTCTCGGTGGAGTCACTTGTAGGCATTTGGACTCACAATACAAAGATCGTCAGTTTGAATCCCCGGGTGGATGGAAGCTAAGGTGTAAAAAGAGGTTTGCAATTGCCTCAACAATCAAGCCTTCGGACACCTAGTTTCGAGTAGGAATCTCGCAATCGAGAACGCTAAGGCAATTTGAAGATCTTCGTTAAATTTGAAAAAAACTGTCCATATTTTTATGATATTTTGCTAAAAAGTTATTAGCTTCCATTAGCTGCCCAATTCCGCGCGGATGGATAACTCTATAGTGAACTCATTTAGACATACTTAAAATTATCTGGAAAAAGAATCGTATCAATTTCAACAATCCAACGAGTTGAAGTTTCCGTACCGACTTTTTTGGAGGCTTAGGTGTTGGAATGTTTAGTCAAAACTAGAGGGTGACGATTCTCGAGATTTTCAATTTCCCGGGAATCGAGAGTTGAATTTAGCCATTTCCCGGGAATTCCCGGGACCCGGGAGTTTTTTTGTTTATGCCAATAGTGCCAAAATTTAAAATGAAAAGTAATAAATTTGTTTCTTTTTAATGAATTCATATGCAAATAAATCATACTAATTCAATGAAACATTAATTTTAGGAGCCTCATTATTTTGAGGAACTATATAAAAACTTTTGATTTTTTCTAAATCTGCAAATACAAAATCGTTTCTCGAGCTTGTTAAGGCTCAAAATTGTAGTTTAAAATATTTACGAATCTTAATTCGCACTGAGTGTTGTTATTAGATTTTTGTAAAAAAATAACTTTTATAGCTAGAATATAATTTCTCAGTATCGGGAATTTTGCAATATGATTAACAACGACTCAAAACAACACATATTATGCCAAATCCGAAAAAAGCGTTTTAGTGTTTGTCACCAAATATTCGTCAAGGTTTGTCGCATCAGCAGCCAAGTCTAAACACTATTTCAGTGAAATTCAAATTTCAGAAGATGCGTTTGAACATCCTCTACCACCTGGTGCTAATATTTCGTTTTTGCCAACAGACGATATTAGCCGTTTTTTTCAATGGTGGGCAGAACAAGTAAAACTGTTTTTTTGTAATTTTTAAGGTCAACTGTAAATATTCATTGAAGAAATATTCACAGTTATCAGGAAAATCCAGATGTTCACAAAAAAACTATATTATGAGGATTGCAATGCTCGATAGAAGATATGGGAATTGAACTTAACTCTAAGAAATAATAAAAAAAAAAAATATTTGAAAATAAAACATTTGATTTCATTTCTGGGGTGTAACTGCTAATTATTTAATAAGGTAAATTTTGGGGTCCAAATTTTTTTTTGGCTTCTCTCAACTATAGTTTTTGCAATTTTTACAAGTTAAAATTTACAGTTTCTGAATAAGAAGATTAGAGAAGCATTGGGTTATTCGAACTTGAACATCGAACATTGAACATTCAAAGTTCAAAACAATTTTGAATTTTCCAAAAGTTTTTCTGATTAGTTTATATAATTTTGCTTCGATATTTATAAGTTTAAAATTTCCCGGGAGTCTCGACCAAATTTCCCGGGAATCGAGAGGTCCAAAAATGATAGATTTCCCGGGAATTCCCGCTCGTCACCCTCTAGTCAAAACAAATCAAAAATCAAGTTATTCGCTCTACAGCATTGCCTTGGCGTTCTCGATTGCGAGATTCCTACTCGAAACTAGGTGTTCGAAGGCTTGATTGTTGAGGCAATTGCAAACCTCTTTCTACACCTTAGCTTCCATCCACCCCGAGATTCGAACTGACGACCTTTGGATTGTTAGTCCAACTGCCTACCAGCGACTTCACTGAGACAGGACCCAGAGAGACGACTCCTACACCTGGACTGAGCTAACGACCTAACCTTTAGGTTAGTCCGGGGCCAACATTTACTTCCCTTCCGACGGAAGGCGTGATCAGACAAATCTCGTCTCGAAAAATGCCACCGGGACCGTCTAGGATCGAACCCAGGCCGACTGGGTGAGAGGCAATCACGCTGAGAGGCAATAACACATTGTTACACACCAAAAAATAACACTGCATAGTTACAAAAACACGAAATTTTAAAATGCAATTTTTTGTTCTAAATGAAAAATTTACCCTTCTGGGCAGGGATGGAATAATCGCGAAAAACTCAATTTCGCTTGCGAACTTTCTTCACCCGCGAAAGAGAGAGGAGGCAAATCACGCAAAAGCAAATCGCTCTCGAACTTCTCCAAGAAAATCAATTTGCTGATGATTTTTGTGAATTTCCTTGTCAGCACCACTTAAAAATATTTATTTCACTTTGTTTACACATATTGCCCATCTACAAAATGTGACAGGTCATATTTCGACGTGTGACGTTACACTTGCAAGTGTAGTAGTGAAAAAGATGTTCCGCCGAATAATCAAGATGATGATTTTTTTAGATTCTTTTTACCCGATCTGTCGTGCGCGAGAGAGAAGAGCCATGCTCCCTTCGGATTTTTTCTCTTGATGAACGTCCAATGATTTTCTTTTGATGATGATTAGTCCATCGCTGCTTCTGGGTTAATGTAAATTTGAAAAGTACATTGAATTTTCCTTAAAATGACGTGTTCGAAAAAATTACACTTGAGTTACGAAGAATGGAATGGACGTTTTTTTTTCGGAATTCTGAGTACGCCATCAAATTGGGCGTTCAATTATACATAAAAGTCTCATTGACTCCAAATTTCCATCTCATCACCTTTTCAGGATGCAAATTATTGAAAAACATGTCTATTTTCGCATATTCAAAAATGGAAGGGGTTGTACCGCCCCTTCATCACGATACAAAGTTTCACGCAAATCGAAGAGGGGTCGGGTCAACTGCTGTGTGAGTTGGCGGAGAATGGCCCTTGTAGCATGACTTTTTCTGATTATCTTTATATATAAAAAAATTCGACGGTTTTGTTCGAACGCGAATCAGTTTAGTACGGAGCGTCGGATCGAGGTGCTTTTTGTTGCGTTGGATTCGTATAAGCCCAAGGAAGGTTCTTACGCTAACTAATTGACACTTTGGCCACTCTGGAACCGATTCCGGAGCAACGGTAAATTGTATGGAGAAAGTTACGTAAAATCATATTTTGATCACAGGAGGCTGAATAGGAAAAAAAAAAAACGTCAACAAACGAAAAAAAGACAGAACGAAGTTTGTCGGGTAAGGCTTGTAATCTATAAAACTTTGATAAATCAGAAAATTCCATCTCAAGATTTTCAGATTTACGTACCCACTTTATATGACTTCTCCGCAAAATTGTATTGAGACTTGTATGAAAAAAACTTATGATGCTAAACAAGCCTTACCCGACAAACAAATTGTTTTTTTTTACAATTTTGTGGTACTCTACGATTTTGCAAATGAGCATTTCTCTACAAAATCGGTCGTTTTTTAATTTTATTTTTGTTTTTTTTAATCCGGGTGAAACTGTTCAGGTGCCTTCGGTATGCCCAAAGAAGCCATTTTGCAGTTTGTCCATATAATTTTCCATAAAAATTTGGCAGCTGACCATACAAAAATGATATATGAAAATTCAAAAATCTGTATATTTGAAGGAATTTTTTGACTGATTTGGTGTCTTTGGCAAAGTTGTAGGTATGGATAAGGACTACACTGAATAAAATGATACACGGTAAAACATTTTTCGGTGATTTTTAATTTATCTTTTTGTCACTAGAACTTGATTTGCAAAAAAAAAACTATTGTTTATGTTTTAGGAGACACCAAATGCCAACTTCTCTGAAATTTTCAGAACGGGCATAAAATCTTTGACCGAGATATGAATGATCAAGGGAGTAATATTGTATGTTTAGCATTTTTGAAATGTTAGTCTTGATTTTAAAATTTTATGAAATTATTGTTTTCGAAAAGATCGGAAAATTTCACGAATGTTTTGAAATAAAAATATTTTAACAATAAAACCGGATCATTAGATAGTCGCTGAGATAATGACATTAGAAAATGGTGGTTTGTTTGATTTAGAAAACATCAATTTTCCTGTGTTTAAACACTTGCATAACAATATCTCAGCAACTAAAGATCGTATCAACAAAATTCAAAAAAGCAAAATATTGAAAATTTTCTCAGCTTTTCAAAAAAAAATATGTTTTTTCAGAAGTGGGCAAACATGTGTACTTATTTTAAAGAATGAATAACTGAGACTATTTTCAAAAAAAATACCTAGAAATGGTGCACTTTAGGGACCATCCATAAACCACGTGAACACTTAGGGAGGGGGTGTATGGCGATTGACCACACTCCATAAAAAAAGTTTTTTTTTTGTATGGACAATTATCCACAAAAGGGGGGAGGTTGAGATTTACAAAAAAGTGTCCACGTGATTTATGAATGGTCCCTTATCAAATTTCACTAAAGTACTTAACAAAATCTTGTTTAGGAGACATGATTAAAGAATCCTGTTTTTTGGAAATTTCGAAATCCGAACAAAAAATACTATTAACAATTTTACAAATCAAAATCTAAATTACAATCGAGAAAACATACAATTTGCTGAGGAAATTTCCTAAAATTTTCTTTCTAAGCTTTTCAAATTGAACAATTAGTTTCTATCGATCATATGGTCTAAACTAAGGAATAAGAAAATGTATCTTAAATTACCTTTTCAAAATCATTGCTTTATTTTTAAATTTTGAATTTATTTTTATTGAAAAAAATTAGAAAATTACAATTTTTTTTTATAATTCAAGAATGAAAATTGTAAAAATAATCTCAGCATTTCAAAAACATTTTGTTTTAGATGTCCTTTTCTTTCAACAAGTATTTTAAAAATGATAAAAACGAATGAAATCAAAAATGTATACTCATTGGGGTGTCATGTTTAGACTTTTTATTACTGAAAATGTCATCATTTGAGTTATACATACACAGCAAAAAATATCTGTGTAAAATCGCATGCAAAAGCATGCACATCACCTTTGTGAGCAAAAGCATGTAATATTGTATGAGAAAACGTGTACACAAAAAGCATGTACGGATGAAAAAATAATAATTATGCACACCCCCAAAAATAACATCAATCTGGTGAGAGGCATATCAAGATTACTAAGTCCGCGCCCCAACCATCTCGGCTATCCAACAGTCTTGTAATAGTTTCGTTCAACGCCGATGTATCAGTAGGTTTCCCGTACGTTGTATGCTGTATTAACTGTATACGATGTATGGGAAACTGGCAGGTACATCGGTGTTGATCCAATAAAATTCACAGCGGTGAGATATCCGAGATTGTTGGGGCGCGGACTTGGTAATCTTGATATGCCTCTCACCAGATTGATGTTATTTTTGGGGGTGTGCATAATTATTATTTTTTCATCCGTACATGCTTTTTGTGTACACGTTTTCTCATACAATATTACATTCTTTTGCTCACAAAGGTGATGTGCATGCTTTTGCATGCGATTTTACCATCGGATTTTTTGCTGTGTAAGATGATATAAAATAATTTAGAAGTGCTGCGATTTTTGTCTAATTCGTAATTATTATGGAAATGTGCAAAATAAAGTAACACATTTTTTTAAATTTATTTTAAGATGAAGAATCAAATTTAAAACCAACAAAAATTCAATTATTGTTTTTGTGTTGTGTCCACCTAAAAGTGATTGTTTGTATAAAAGTGATTTTTTGCCAACAGAAGTAGGGTAGGGTAGTCATCAATGAGACACTTTTGGTTTTCAATTTTCAACGATTTTTCTAATTTTTTCATCAGCATGTTTTAATAAGCTTTTTGTTGCATTATCTTTCTTTTAATGTGTTCTAACATTGACCAACATATGAGATCGATCCGACCTCTACAGCCAGAGTTATTCAACTGTCTCATTGTAGACGCACTTGGCAGGAACAATGAGACAGGTGGGGAACAATGAGACACTCTTCGAAAATCAATACTTTTCTAGTAAAACATCATGTTTTTGTATTGTTCCATTGCAGGTGACTTGCCTTGAATATTTTAGAGCAATTTTACCAACACGAAACTTTAATTAACAAAAGTTATACTAAAAAGTATTTAAATTTCGTAAAATCCATATATTTTACCAAATAACTTTATATTTTTGGTGAAATGAAGTTCAAACTCAATAAATATGCCAAAAATCACTTCCAATTCATGTTTTGAAAGATTTCCATAGATTTTGAAAAGTTTAATGAAGAAAAATCAAAGTGTCTCATTGTTACCCATGGGCCGAAAAGAGTGGGGAACAATGAGACAGCCCTGGATTCTGGGTATATTCTAAATATTGGTCAAACCTAATAAAAGGACATTGTAGCCCAACTCATGCCCTGTGAAATGACGAAAGAAATTTCAAGAAACTTTTTTTTTGTGTTAATGGCAGCCTATGAGCGAAAATTCAATTTTTAGTCATAATTTACTTTTACACCCCAGAATAAAACATGTATGAATAACTTTGCAAGGGAGCGTCCATAACCAAAGCCACTATTATGGCAGACGTGTATCTAGTAGACACACCTTTTCCCCAAATATGAGCCTGATTGGTTGAAAATACGTCTTGTGAGAGCCATTTTATCATTGTTCCCCGTGTCTCATTGATGACTACTCTACCCTAATGATCAATCTTTATGATATTGTCAACTTGGAAGAAGTACTAATTATTCCAGACAATCTAAAAATAAAAACAAAACTCAATTTTGATTAATTGTAAAAAAAAAGCTATTTGGTTCTCATGGCTTTATTTTTCATTATTTATCAGTAATTGCAAAAAATTATGGGGAAAAACATCGCTTCAAGATTTTGCTGGTAGGTAGAGCTGGTCTCGCCTAAGTATGATAGGAAATTCTTTGTCGGAGGGTGCAATAAGATCCGAGTTGATCCTGATGAGTTTTCAGCAATGCGATGAAAATAATCCGGCTCATGTTGGGACCATTCATAAACCACGTGGACAACTATTTTGGGAATTTAAAAATCCCTCCTTCGTGGACAATTGTCCATACAAAAATAATATTTTTTGTATGGAGCGTGAACAATCGCCAAAGCCACTCAGGGAAATAACGTGAACGTGAATTACACATAAAAAATAACTAGAATAATATTCTTACAGTGAAGAAAACCATATTGAGTTCATTTATAAGAAATTTGTCCAATTTTAACCTAAAAACGAAGTTGACTTATAGATGTCGGCCACTACTTCTAGTACCAATCACTAGTGTCATCCTTTTAGCTTCAAGGACTTTTCAACTTACTTTTAGTAATATTTACTCTCGGTGGTATCAAATTCCCGATTTTTTCCCTGCCGTAACGACATTAGACATATTTTATGAATGACCCCTGTTTAACATTGAACATGCTCACATCTTAGCCAGTTATTCCCTAACACCAACCAGCGCAACAGCGCTGGGGCCGCAAAGCGACGCGACGCAAATCTACTTTCCTGTTTTTAGCATTCTCTTGGTAGGGCCGGCGTGCGCGCTCGCGCACGCACACACACAGAGCACTTCGAAGCATTTTTGATTTTTAGCCGCCCGCCACTCTCGTGCTTCACCTTAATTGATATTTTGAAATTGTCATGTAAGTAAAACAGCTTTAAAAACAAAATTCATAAAAAAATAATACAACAAAATATGATAATATAAATGATAATTCGGATTTAAATATTAAAAATAGTGTTTAATGTAGAACACTTGGGGCACCAAAATGAACTATATTAAATTATATATTTTTATCGTTAAAAATCCTTTAAAAAAAAATTATAGTAGGGTAATTCTCTACCAACTCACACAGCAGTCGCCCCGACCCCTCTTCAATTTGCGTTAAACTTTGTCCTAAGGGGTAACTTTTGTCCCTGATCACGAATCCGAGGTCCGTTTTTTGATATCTCGTGTCGGAGGGGCGGTACGACCCCTCCATTTTTGAGCCTGCGAAAAAAGAGGTGTTTTTCAATAATTTGCAGCCTGAAACGGTGATGAGATAGAAATTTTGTGTCAAAGGGACTTTTATGTAAAATTAGCCGCCCGATTTGATGGCGTACTCAGAATTCTGAAAATACTTATTTTTCATCGAAAAAACACTAAAAAAATTTCGTGTTTTTTCTAACTTTGCAGGGTTATTTTTTAGAGTGTAACAATGTTCTACAAAGTTGTAGAGCAGATAATTACAAAAATTTTGATATATAGACATAAGGGGTTTGCTTATAAACATCACGAGATATTGCGATTTTACGAAAAAAAGTTTTGAAAAAGTTGGTCGTCGTCGATCATGGCCGTTCATGGTCACCCGCGACAGGCACGGACGACGAAACAAAGAGAAACGCAAAATGTAACTTTTTCAAAACTTTTTTTCGTAAAATCGCGATAACTCGTGATGTTTATAAGAAAACCCCTTAGCTCTATGTATCAAATTTTTTGTAATTGTCTGCTCTACAACTTTGTAGAACATTGTTACACTCTAAAAAATAACCCTGCAAAGTTTAAAAAACACGAAATTTTAAAATGAAAATTTTTGTTCCAAATGAAAAAATTACCCTTCTGGGTCAATGTAGATTAGAAAAGAACTTTAAATTTCCCATAAAATGACATGATCCAAAAAAATTTATAGTCGAGTAACGGAAAATGGGAGAATATTTAAAACTTTTTTAGTGTTTTTTTCGATGAAAAATACGTTTTTTCGGAATTCTGAGTATGCCATCAAATCGGGCGTCTAATTTTACATAAAAATCCCATTGACACCAAATTTCTATCTCATCACCGTTTCAGGCTGCAAATTATTGAAAAACACCTCTTTTTTCGCATGTTCAAAAATGGAAGGGGTCGTACCGCCCCTCCGTCACGAGATATCAAAAAACGGACCTCGGATTCGTGATCAGGGACAAAAGTTACCCCTTAGGACAAAGTTTCACGCAAATCGAAGAGGGGTCGGGGCAACTTTTCCCGATTTCGTGTGAGTTGGTAGAGAATTACCCATAAATGATAATTTGGATTAAAATATTAAAAAAAAAAGTGTTTTATGTAGAACACTTAGGGCACCAAAATCAACTGTATTAAATTCTATAATTATATATTTTCATCGTTAAAACTCCTTTAAAAAAAAATTATAGTAGTAGAAATAGTACCGTATGAAATAAAACAAAATTCTGGTGTCTTCAACAAAGCTACTTGAATGAAATTCCCAAAGACTTTTTAGTCGAAAAAACACTAGAAATGTTCTAGAAATATTTGAATTTCTGAAACACTCTAATCGTGAACTAACCTGATTTTCAATCTGACCAAAAGTGGACCATCTCTGTTTGTTGCAACTCTCTCGAGGACTCCAACTCTCCAAAACTGCAATATATTTTTCGCAAAACACGAATTTTTGATAAATTTTGCGATTGTGGCGCAGAGGTTATTCCAGCAAAATGTTAGCAAATTGAGATAAGATGCAGAAAAAAAAAAATTTTATCCAAGGGTTAAAAACTATCCATAATTTCATAATCTTCATAATTTTTCATCAAAATATGACATTAAATTGCTCTTAGGTCGATGCAAATATTTTTAAAGTTTTTTTCCAACCCAGAATTTTAAACTTTCATTAGCTTTTAAAAAATGAAAGTTTTGACAAAAAAAAAATTTGGGAAAAAAAACTGTTTCCGGTGTTGTACATTCACAAAATTTTAAAATATTTTAAACGAACTAAAATATGTTACAAATTATTAAAAACGTAGGGGAATGCATTACCAAATGTTTTCATCAAATTGCACTCAAATTTTTTTAAATATATTTTTTTCCCTTTGATTCGGACCAATTTTGAGCAAGAGGGGGGGCAAATCTTCGAGAAATATTTGCAACAGCCTTATTAATAACATTTCATCTTAAAATTATCTATGATTGCCTTAACAATTTGAAGAATCATAATTTTCTCTAACTATGATACTGCATTGAAATCCATCGCCAAATCAGTAAAGCCAAATATTGCTATCGAATTTTATGAAGTTCTTTGCAAATATAAACCATGAAATTAAAGCTAGATCAGACAACATTTGACAAGTACAGAAAAAAAAGGATGCTGCAAAATTCTGCTATAATTATCGATCCTATGAAATCAAACTACTTGAATATTAAATAAACTTCATTTCTACAGGACCTTCTCATTTTAATCCATCTGCATGAAAAACCCATAGCAGATCTATCAATCGATCTAAATGATGATATTCAAATGCCACTGGATAAATACTTAAAATAAGAAAAAAATATGAAATTAGCTATAAACGCATTTTTTTTTTGAAATATGGTATTAAATATTACTGAATTAGTTAGATATTAATTTTCAATGAATACAGTACACAGAATTTAATAATAAATTTGAATTGCTCAATATAAAAAAGCAGTGTTTTGGGCTTTTAAAATAATTTCAATTAGAAAATTTAATCTTTATTAAACAATTATTGAAAGTTTAAATCAATTTATCGAAATTTGGGAAAATTTGAAGGGGGCAAACATTGATTGTTGGTCAAACGTGCCGTGAACTTGAGGTACGGTTCTATTTGTATTATTTCTTTTTAGTATTGGTTGATTTGAAAAATACGTTGGACTTAATAAAGATATTTCCTTGGATTCTTATAAAAGCATTTGTGATGCTTTTTGCTTTATTTTTTATTAGTTTTAGCATTAACAAATAAATTCAGTTAATTTAAGAGGCAGTATTTGTAAATATTGCTCGGTTTGTTCTAGAGGTCGTATCGAGGTGCTCCAATTTTGATGAAACTTTCAGCGTTTGTTTGTCTATATATGAGATGAACTCATGCCAAATATAAGTCCTCTAAGACAAAGGGAAGTGGGGTAAAACGGGTATTGAAGTATGAGGTCCAAAAACATTAAAAATCCTAATATTGCTAGAATTTCCGTAAAACTTCATCAATTCCAACTCTCTCAGATGCATTCGACGGGTCTTTTGAAGCCCTTCAAAATGTGCTGCGCTCTAACTTCAAGTAAAATTTGTTATGGTCAAATAAGATCATTTCTACAAATTTGAAGCTGATCGACAATGATGTTTTTTAACGTCGCAAAGAATGATTGTTTTACATGTTAAAGAAAAATCGAAAAGAAGAGTTTTGAATGATTTAGGACAAGTTCATACATTATTCCCAAACTTACTTTTGCTAATTTTTCCAAGTCACATTATCTGCTTCAAACTTGGCCTGCCAAAACTTTGACGACCACATGTTGTTTCTCTAACCATAGCGAAAGAATACCCCCAGTCCATCCGCCAGAGCAACGGAAAAATTTTTCATATCCGTACCAGCAGTGTTGGACTTTCCCCCTGGGGGCAGATTACCCCCCGAGCTGGAAGCAGCGACCACAATTACCGTCCCAAGACTTATCACCAGTCGGTTCTAATGAAAATAAATTCTTTAGAGGAGTCAGAACAAACAATGACACCCCACGTTTAGGAGCTGAGAAAATTGTGACCATTTGTGTGCGAGGAAAAGAGGAAAAGAGGAAAAGTTTGAGGTTTTGTGTACTTTCGCCCTGAAAATAACCGGTAATCCATTATGCCGATGAAATATGGCTCGAATTACGATTTGGGCCATGTTTGGCACTTAAAAGTTTTGTCGTTTTACCTCCTCGGCAAGTCACAGTTAATGGTCGTTAACGGAGAAAGTATGATAAATATGTCTTTTGGATTGTTTTGAACATTTTGTGAGGTGCTTTCAACTCAATTCCATAGAAAAAAAACAGCATCAACTTCCAGTCTGGTGACCAATTTAGTCAATTTCACTTGTCAAAATGATTAGGCAAAAG
This sequence comes from Culex pipiens pallens, assembly GCF_016801865.2. Classification (NCBI taxonomy): domain Eukaryota; kingdom Metazoa; phylum Arthropoda; class Insecta; order Diptera; family Culicidae; genus Culex; species Culex pipiens. The sequence continues at coordinate 132,616,339 of NC_068937.1, read as the reverse complement.
CAAGTTCAAAACATTGTCCTTCAATCGATCCAATCAGCCTAAGACAGCATTGATGGCTATAACCGGACCAGATTCCTGTCAAAATCCATCACATTTTTGCGCAATTAACTACAGCAGCGCTCTGCTTCTGTTTCCGGAATTATCATAGTGGTGTCGGCGGTGACGTGATAAGTCGCTTGAAGTACTCGGAGTTGGTTGAGAAGGACTGTTAAAATGGGTAAATTAAAAAAAATCTTGCTGGAATGTCGGATAAAAAAGGAATTTCTTTTATAGTTCTATTAGTAAATTTATAATTACATTAAAGACATTTGAGTAAATAAAAAATATTTGTCAATTGCTGGTTTTTGCGAATACTAAATAAATTTACATTTTTTTAAACAGTATACTTTAATCTATATTATTTACGCAATACAGAATTAAATAAGCAAAATTAAGCTGTCCTCTAACAAGCTACCAAAAAATTAAAAATATAGTACATAAAGTTGAAATTCAAAATAAGATTTGGCATGATATTTGCAGCTTTTGAACATAAAAAATAAACTCATTTTACAATTTTATTTTTTAATTTTTGAAATTTTGATTAAAAATCATCACAAAATGCTTAAGCCGCGATTTCAATATGATGAATATCAAATTGAAACTTTTCCTCCGATAAGTGGCATAACTTTCAGCATCAAATAAGCTGTCATTTTTCCTAAATTTAATTAAACCGTTGGGTATTTCTCTACGGTTCTGCAAATTAACTTTTCTTGGCATTTCTTTTATTTGAATGAAACTTTGCATAGACATTGCCTACACCAAAAGAAGACATTATGTATAATTCGTTTTTGCATACTAGGCTTTATACAATTTTACAAAAAAAGGCATGTGAATATTGAAAAAAATCTGTTCCAAAGTTGCTGAGACTTAGCCTCTCTTAACTTAAATTTTGTAAAGAATGATTTTTTCTCAGTGTCATCTATTTGGCCCCATTTTGAGAAAATTTCTGCTTTTTTAATTAAAAAACTATTTCTAATTTTAGAATCAAGAATAAGCGTTTGAAAGGGCTAAAACACGTATTTTTGATATTTACAAATGTTGGGCTGGATTTAAGATTTCGAAATGCGAACATTTTTCTAAAATTTCGCATAAATTTGGTTTTGCAGCAAAAAAGGACTTGAATTTTTTTTTTTTGAGCATCATGTTACATTTTTTTTATAAACCACATTATTCCAATCATTCTTAACTTTTGTACCAGATTATACACCATCCTAAACTCTAGCGCAAAAGATGCAGCCACGATTATCCGAAGTTCGATTATCCGAAGGTTTGTATAGGACTTCGGATAATCGAATCACGAACATAAAAATTTTGTTTTCTTGTTTTTCATTTTTTTGTTTTTAACATAAAATATGAGTTGTACGACCCAATTTTAGTCAAATTTGAGTTGTTGATACATTTTTCAATATTGAGCAATTCCAGCTCAAATCAGGATTTTTTCTGGTACTTTTGTACCCGACCCTCTCCGATTTCAATGAAACTTTGTAGACATGTTATCCTACACTGAAGATAAGAATTACACCAAAAAGTGTAGAATCCAACCATTTTCGCACAAGACCACGCCTGAACCATCGCGCCGAGTAAACAGCCCGGAACACATTGGCTGGATTCTGGGCAGAAACGCATCCAATGTGTAAATTTTGATTCGGCAGTAGCCCCCTGGTGGCAAAAATGGAAAGCTCTTGGATAGCGGGAATATTGTGCTGCCACCTGTTGTTGAATAGACACAAATTATTTTCTTTAGTTTTCATCTAAAAAAAGATTAAATTTCAAAACGTTTATTTAGAAAAAAAAACATTAGTGCTACAAATTTTTACAAATCACGAGACGCACGCGTCCAATACGCTTTCGAAGTTCAGCGTCGCCGGATGGTTTGATGAAGGCGCAGTGCAAATTCTTGTGGGGACGGCCATTTAACGCGGAAGGAATCTACTGTGCTGGCAGCACATCCGCAGCCCACGGCAGCATGGCTCCGGTTGTCATAGTCGGTACTGTTGGGTCCAGAAAGTCGAACACCTGGTTTGGTTCCGGACAACTAAGTAATTAACTTCCCGAAGGTTGGCCCCGAGGAGTGCGATTTCGGGGCAGTCGATCATGGCCAGGTACCAGGTACCAGCAGCGACTGCTTGTTGTGGTCGCGTCGGAACGGACGGTTCTAAGGACTGCGGGTTGATATCTCCCAGAAGACGCGGAGTTGTGGTCCTAAGTGGAACATTCAAGTGTTATCTCATTGTTTTTTGGTATATTTTTGCAGATCAACTTAGGGGGAGAGGGGGTAATATGCACCCCCGGGGCAAAATGCACCCCCAACTTTTCTCGGTATTTAGAAGAATTTTCCGGGGAAAAAATCATAGAAATTGGAAGCTTAACATTGCTAAACCATGCTGGAAAAATTTGAGGATCGCAGTATAGAAACAGCTCAAGTTATTTGCAAAACTTTAAAATGTTGTGTTTTCATCTAATTTTCATGGAACTTTCATTATGATTTTTGGACAATATAAAAAGCATTTATTGATATTGTAAGTGTTGAGGTATATAGTTTTAGCCATAATCTTCATTATTCTGTAGATAGATGAGTCCAAAAACATCAAAAAATGCATTTTTAATTAAATTTTCTACAAAAAGCGTGGTCGGGGCAAAATGCACCGCTGTGAAGCTCCTTTGTAAAAACAGCGGTGTCATCTAGCGGTGACTAGTGAAAACTGCTTTTACCCGGTGCATTTTGCCCCATGTTGTGGTGCATTTTGCCCCTTTGTTGTAGTGCATTTTGCCCCAATGTTGCGGTGCATATTGCCCCGCATGGTTGTTTGAAATGAATCAAAAATGTTTTTAGAAATTTGATATTTTCGAACAATTTTGTGGTTTCTTAAGACTTTTTTCACATGGATGACGAAGAATAATAGTTGTTTTAGAACATCGAACAAAATTCTTCCAAAGTTATGCTGTAATGGTTGAGAAATCACAGTTTTCCCTTAGGGGGTGCATATTACCCCCTCTCCCCCTACCATCAACGTGTACATCATCAGGTTGAAATACGCCATCAGCCTGGTCCTGCCGTGAACGCTGACCGGAGCAAGCTCAGCTAAAGGGGCATGTTCGTGTACAGGTTGAGTTGAGCTGGCATGCTCGGTGGTTGATCTGGATATCCTAAGATGGAACGAGAGCGCCACAAGCAAGTACCTTGCGAGTTCCGTACGTGAGCTCTAGCATTTCTGTCTTAGTTCTGGCCTAGCCAACGGCACTTAAAAACTGCTTGTAGTGTCCCCAGTCTGAAAGTAACAGAAAATATTGACAAACTTCCATAACAACTAAACCAACTCAAACCTACCTTGCTCCGAATTGTCCCGCCTCGGATTAGTTCTCCGAAGCTACCGGGTCTTCCTTGTCGTTGGCGTCGTCTGTCGTTTTGATCGCGTCGGTCTACTCGTCATCGCAGATTGAATGAAACACTTCCCGCACTTTAGGACACACAACGCCAGCCGCGTCCGCGTCTATGTCGTTGTCGACGCGGATTTGGCACTGCTTGTCAACGATTAGTGAGTGCAGCGTGTCGAGGACTTCCGTCGGCCAGGTGTTGCCTTCTTTGGGGCGACGTTTGTGAGGCGGTAGCGGTTTATCTGGATGGGGACGCGGCCGCAGTTGACGTTCTTGCGCAGATCAGCAATATCCACCTCTTCGATGTTGCCGTAGTCGATGAACTGGCGACAGCCGCGGCGACAGCTGATGGCTTTGCGGACGGTAGAACTTGTTGTCCTGGTGGAACTTGGCCATGCACGGTTCGTTGTCCGAGTAGAACTTGTCAATGGCGCTGCTGTCGGCGAACTTGGCGTTGATTACCTTACGCAGGGCGTTCAACACCGGTTCCTGCTCCAGGTAGATGAGGCCGTTGCTGTCCACGTAGCCGGGTTTGCCTACAAAGATGGTCGTCTTCCTGCTGCTGTGGATCAGGTTTTTCCTCCTTCATGTCCACGTCCAGCTCTTCGAGGAACTTGTCAAAGGATTGATGGTAACGCTGGAGTTCTTCTTCGATGGAGGACGTCTCCGCCAGGGGCTTGAACTTCTTGAGGTGGAAGTAGCCGTACTGACGTACCGGCTTGGTTGTTGATGTTGGTGTACAGGTACATCTGCGGGGACAACGCCTTGACATTTTACTCGGTCATGCCCTACATGATGACGGGGAGGGGGCCGTGAACGCTGGGTCCGTGCAGCGAGATGGAGAAGCGCTTGAACTTGCCGCACGTTACCTTGAACGCGTCAATGACCGAAGAACTCCACGTCTGTTAATTACCAATGGGACCAACGCACGCCAGGAAGCACCGGACGCTTCGAAACCATCGTCGGTAACACCAAACAGTACTCGCCCTTCTTCCAGTCCGCCTTGTCACCCGGCTCCTTGTCCTCCACCACGTTCTGGAATTCCTTCTGCATTCGCTCGATCCCCGTCGCGTGCTGCTGCAACGCCACGTCAACTCACCCGGATCGACCAACCACAGAATCGACACCGCCAGCACTGACTTGGTCCGCTGCTGGCCTTCCGAAGTCGTACTATGATTGCGCAGCGTTCGATTTCCTGCTTCCTCAACCGACTTTTGCTCGGCCGCCTCCACTTTCACAACCACAACCGCCCCCTCATCATCTTTCTCCGGAATGTCCTCCTTGATGCGCTCGACGACCACCGATACGGACCCACTCGACACGGCGAATCCCTCCTTCACCATCGACCCGTTGACGTAAATGTCGTGCCGCTTCATGACAATCTCGTAGGAGCTCTCCTCCGGCAGTCGGTCCCCGACAAACGCCTCAAACAGGTACGCTGGCCGTCCGGATAAAGTACCGCTTGGTTACCGCACGTGCATCAACGTACAAGGCCGGCCCGACGCACAGCGCCTGCGGCAAGTAGCAAATGTCCTGCCAGGGCACCACCAACCGGTGACCTGTGTCAACGGAGAAGATCTCGCAGTGCGCTGTAACGAGAGAGAATGTTAAGACGATTCAAGCGACCACACCCCATCCAACTCACCTTCCCCAACCTTGATACGACCTCGCTTCCTAGTCACTTGGTACATCATCGAGCGCGAGTCGAAGGACGGCGTTTAATCATTGCGGTTCCGAGCATGTTCACTGGGTTCATCAACTCCGAAATGTTCGGTTTTACGTTCACCTCCTGTAACCGCCAAGCTGCTGCTGCTGCTCGACTGTTAGCGGCGGGTCTAATTTTCTTGGTAGTGCTGCTGCTCGTTGTCGTGCTGCGTCGATGAGGTAACGTCCTACGGCGACCGGGACGGTTGCTTGGCGGTCGTCGGAATGCGGAAGATGGAGTGGACGCTTAGTTCCTGTGGAAGAAAGGCACATCTTTCAAAAACTATCTCAATGATCCCAAGTTGACTCACCTTTCGCTCGCGGGCGGCCGTATGCACATTCGACTCGAACTCGATCTTGTCCGCCCGCTGGAACAGCAGCTGATCGATGGCGGATCGCGCACGGTCGTTGCCAGCTTTTACCGCTCTCTGCGGGGATCGTTCCGGTAGGGTCGGTGGCAGGACCGCGCCCTCGAACTTGTTGTTGCTTGGACATAAATTTGCGGACATAAAGTTTTACAGTTGGTCTTGGTGGTTGGGCGGGGTGTGCCACGTGAGCTTTGACCGCGCCATCGACTTGTACGTCAGCTGAGGCTGTTGCGGAATGTACGCAGGCACTTGTAGCGGATTCCAGCTCGAATTCGGCTGACCGAGCCGCCCGAAGGGTGGATTGTGGACACGTTGGCGGAGGTCCAGATCCAGAGAACCTGTGCTAGTAGGAGAAGCAGCTGCACTCAAACTGGACACTGGAAAAGTGCTAACCTAAAAAATAAAATAATCAAAACAGACCCGGAAAAGTTGTGATCAAATCTTACACTCTGAATACTGAGGTTGTCCGGAAATCCGGTCCGAAAAGTAAATCTTCGTCCAGGAACCAAGTTTATTCCGCTGGCCAAATAGATCGAACTTAAAAGATAATAATCCCGGACGAACCCGAAAAGTGAACCACGCTGCGAAAAAAACTCTAACAGTTTGACAGCTCGCGACCTGCGCGCACCTGGCGGCAACTTTGTGCAGCAGTCGCAAAAAAGTTTACACATTGGATGGATTTTGGGGCAAAAACCAGACCGATGTGTAAAATCGACACATCGATTCTAAATCAACGCGGTTGACACATCCAATGTGTAGCTGTGACACATTTTGGGCGTAATTTTTATCTTCAGTGTAGGCCTATATAAGCCATTTTTGTGTATATGGAGCGAAAAGTACTCGAAAATAACATTTGAGAAGGGCGTAAGGTATTTAAATATTTTTGTATTTTACAATTTAAAAATTACTGTATCTCGAAGCCGTTGCGTCTTATCAAAAAGTGGTCAGAGACAAACTTGTAGGAAATTGGACGAGCTTTCTGAAAAAAATACACTGAAACAAAAATACACGCCACTTATATGAGATTTTTTGACTTTTAAGTCTAAAACTTAAATTTAAAGGTGATGTCACGATTTTTTTTCGTTCAAAATTTTTGAGGAAATATCCTAAGATGTTACCAAAAGACTGACGAAAAAGGCAGGATGGTATGTCTCTCCTAAAAAAATACAAAAATCATTTATTAAAACTGTTTTTTTGAAAAGTGGTCTAAACATCGAAATTTTCAAAAACCGGTAAAGGGAATCGATTCCTCAGACAATTTTACATAAAAGTCTCCTTATTGACCATTGTCCTATGTCCAATCCTTAGAAAAATACAGCGAATTTAATTTTTTTTTTTTTTTTTGAAAAAATGGATTTTTCGGTGGTTTTTGGCAATTTCTATATGACAGACTTGGTTTTTCAGTCTCGTAAATATTTTTACCGGAAAGCTCGTCCAATTTCCCATAAGTTTGCTTTTGACAGCATTTCAATTGAGTGTACGGGCTTACAGATTTAAGCTTAATTACATTGCTAATAACTGAAAATAGAATATTTTTTTCAGTGTGGTAGAATCCTGGATAGTAAATTAGCTTACGTAAATATCAAAAAAAGCCAAATCAAAAAGCTGTCACCGGCAAAATTATGGGAAATTGGACGAGCTTTCTGGTAAAAATATATTTGAGACTGAAAGACCAAGTCTGTCATATAGAAATTGCAAAAAACCACAAAAAACCATTTTTTTCAACATTTTTATTTTTAAAACCGCTGTATCTTTGCAAGGATTGGACATAGGACAATGGTCAATATGGAGACTTTAATGTAAAATTGTCTGAGAAATCGATTCCCTTTACCGGTTTTTTGAAAATTTCGACGTTTAGACCACTTTTCAAAAAAAAACAGTTTTAATAAATGATTTTTGTATTTTTTTAGGAGAGACAACCCATCCTGCATTTTTCGTCAGTCTTTTGGAAACATCTTAGGCTTTTTCCTCAAAAATTTTGAACGAAAAAAAATCGTGACATCACCTTTAAATTTAAGTTTTAGACTTAAAAGTAAAAAAATGTCATAGATGTGGCGTGTATTTTTGTTTCAGTGTATTTTTTTCAGAAAGCTCGTCCAATTTCCTACAAGTTTGTGTTTGACCACTTTTTGATACGACGCAACGGCTTGAAGATACAGTAATTTTTAAATTGCAAAATACAAAAATATTTAAATACCTTACGCCCTTCTCAAATGTTATTTTCGAGTACTATTGGCTCCATATACACAAAAATGGCTTATATAGGTTTAGGATAACATGTCTACAAAGATTCATTGAAATCGGAGAGGGTCGGGTACAAAAGTACCAGAAAAATTCCTGATTTGAGCTGGAATTGCTCTATTGCATCACCACCATTTTGGCCTCCATCTTGAATTTAAAAATTCTTAATCATTTTATCGTAGTTTAGGAGTCATACCTAAGCTCTACAATCAAAAATTAGACAACGGAAAAAAATTCTTTGTTCGATTATCCGAAGTGAAATTTTTCCGAGGCCTTCGGATAATCGAGTCTAGCCTGTATTTATTTTTTGTCATTGAACTTCCACAGATTTTTTTTTTTGCAATTTTTCCAAATTCAGATAAAATATTTTTTTTAAGTTTTGACAAATAGAATCACGCGGAAATTTTAATTTTTCGACGTTAAAACAAACTTTAGTCCATAAATGATAGTCTTTTTAAAACTAATTGAACAAAAACTAAACAAAAGGGGCAGATGGTTATGTTACACATGACCAAAATGACTAAGAGACTCTTGAAATAAAATGTTTCTAATAAATTTTATATAAACTTATCATTTCACAAAAAACAAAGAACTATTTTCAAGTTATTTTATGAAAGTTTGAAACTAATTCTGAATTAAACATAATTTCAAAGAGTTTAAAATCATTTTTGACACTGAAGGCACGATTACCACACTTTACAGTCATCAAATCCCAATCTTAAAGCTCCGCTCGAGACTTTACCATGCGTCTACAAAGCAAAGGGTTGGGGGAGTGCCAAGATGGAAAACAAAAAAAAGAGAGCAACTTGGTCAACTAGCATAAATCATGAATATTCAACGATTTCTTGCTTCAAACGACGTTCCGTCAGCAAAAATTTTAGTGCAGCAACGAAATTTACTTTCCTGATGAAGGACGACGACGACGACGGCAACGCAAGTTTGTCGAAAAGTTTTCGACCAACCCGGGAAAAAAAACCCTTTTTTCGGGGTGACAACTTGGTTGGTTAGTAAGACGCAGAAAAAAAAAGAAAAGTTAAAGTTCCCCCTCGAAATCAAAACCTCATCACCTGACCGGCATAAATATGCGCACGTGTCACCTCTGGGCGGCTGGCGTTTTCTGCTTTATTTCAGTTGGTCACCCAGTTTTCTTCGCAGGTGGGAACACCACCCCGATAAAAAAGTTTCGGAAACGAAGGGAAAAATGGTGGCGGCCCCAACGTTCACAAATCAACTGCAGTTTGCGATAAAATATGAAAAATAAGCAAAGTTTGGCGCGGTGGCTCGGACGGTCGTTTTTGGAACTTTGAAAGATGCCATTTCAAAGTGGATGTCGGTGCCGGGGGGGTTGTGGGTTGTTGGTGGAGGATTTTCCCGCCCAAGGGACTTCTGCTGGTCATTGAAGAATGGGATTTGGTGGAAGCTCGCTGGAGTTCGATCAACTGCATTTCACCAACTTTTTCCAACTCCCCCACCAAACGAAGAAATCTTCCATTCTTCTTCGAAATTCTTCACTGAGCTTCAAACTGCGATTTGAGTTCCGTGAAACCAAAATAACGGTCGCCGCCGGCCGGCCAGCGAACATTCCCTCGAAAGTTGGCCAAAAATTATTACTGCCAAACACGTGGCGCGAAAATCTGAGCAAAATATTCCTCCCAGGGGGGGAAGGGGGAGGCTTCGTCGACCCGTAGAAGTTTTCCCTCAGCTCAATGATGGGAGTTGAAAAGTTTGCGACCAGTTTGCCGGGGCCTGGGCTGTAAAACTTATTTATGGGCTGCTGCTGGTGGGCATTCTATGGCTGAATTTCATGGTATTTGATGATGTATTTGTTGAGGGCTTTGTTACTGGCATTGAAATCGTTGAAAAATAAAATATTGATTTTCTGCAAATTCCTCTACATGAGTAAGTAGGTCACGGTGAACCAAGAAATTGCACGAAAAAAAATCTAATTTCCTCGAAACATAAATTAAAATCCACGTCTGAGCAGAACTCACACGATAAGTACAACTCAGTGTGGTTGATTTCCCAGTGGAGCAGTCCTAGTCTGCAGAAAATGCCCTTCGGAGTTGGCCAAAGAGGAAATAGTGCCCCGACTTGCCGGAGAGCAATACGATGAGAAGTGCATAAGAGTGTGGGAATGGCAAGTCGGTTGGCTTCGTCATGGAACGCTAATAGCGCGGTTTTTGTGCACATAATTTCTATCAACATCATCATCGTTGTTGTAGCTCCGAGCAACCGCAAGTTCTGCCCTGGATGCATTTCATGGCACTGTGGTAGAGAGATGATTTTCAGCATAAAAAAAAACTTCATTTCAATAATCAACAAATCAACAAATCAACAAATCAACAAATCAACAAATCAACAAATCAACAAATCAACAAATCAACAAATCAACAAATCAACAAATCAACAAATCAACAAATCAACAAATCAACAAATCAACAAATCAACAAATCAACAAATCAACAAATCAACAAATCAACAAATCAACAAATCAACAAATCGACAAATCAACAAATCAACAAATCAACAAATACACAAATCAACAAATCAACAAATCAACAAATCAACATAACAACAATGATTATTTTTGTTTTTTGTTTTTTGTTTTTTGTTTTTTGTTTTTTGTTTTTTGTTTTTTGTTTTTTGTTTTTTGTTTTTTGTTTTTTGTTTTTTGTTTTTTGTTTTTTGTTTTTTGTTTTTTGTTTTTTGTTTTTTGTTTTTTGTTTTTTGTTTTTTGTTTTTTGTTTTCTGTTTTTTGTTTTTTGTTTTTTGTTTTTTGTTTTTTGTTTTTTGTTTTTTGTTTTTTGTTTTTTGTTTTTTGTTTTTTGTTTTTTGTTTTTTGTTTTTTGTTTTTTGTTTTTTGTTTTTTGTTTTTTGTTTTTTGTTTTTTGTTTTTTGTTTTTTGTTTTTTGTTTTTTGTTTTTTTGTTTTTTGTTTTTTGTTTTTTGTTTTTTGTTTTTTGTTTTTTGTTTTTTGTTTTTTGTTTTTTGTTTTTTGTTTTTTGTTTTTTGTTTTTTGTTTTTGCCTTCCTCACCTTACTGAGGAAAGGCTATAAAATCACTCGAAAAATGAACTTCTTAATTCGACCTCGTAGACCCACCTTCACGTATACCTATCGACTCAGAATCATGTTCTGAGCAAATGTCTGTGTGGATGTGTGTAGGTGGGTGGACAAAAAAATTGTCACTCGATTATCTCCGGACTGGATGAACCGATTTGGGCCGTATTAGTCTCATTCGATTCGTCTTGGGGTCCCATAGGTCTCTATTTAAAATCAGCAAGTTTAGTTAAGTACTTCAAAAGTTATGCTAAAAAAACGATTTTGGCGTATGTCCGGAAGATTGTAAAAAGGGTGGTTTTTGCAAGAAACCCTATCATGTTATACATTTTCAGAAAGGCATAAAAAAGACCTTTCCAATGAGCCCAAACATTGAAGATCTGACCACCCTATCAAAAGTTATTGGCACTTAAGTGTTATTTATACACTTTTTGGAGGCCGGATCTCAGATATTTCAGTAAAAATGATATCCGGGTCCATCATGCGACCTGTCGTTAGTTAGACAATCGAAAGACCTTTCAAATGAGCCTAATACATTGAGGATCTGAAAACCCTTTCAAAAGTTATCAGCACTTAAGTGTTATTTATACACTTTTTAGAGGTCGGATTTCAGATATTGTGATAAAAATATTGTCTGAATCTTCCATGCGAACTTTCGTTGGATAAGTTTATTTATAAGACCTTGCCGATGAGCCAGAAAAATTGAAGGTCTGCGAACCCTATCAAAAGAAATGAGCAATAAAGTTGATTTGTTAAACATGTTAAGGGAATGTTGCTATTTTTACTGAATGTATTAACTTTATGAATGTGAGGAAGGCACCAACCACCTAAAGGTGGATTAAGTAACGTTTTTGTTTTTTGTTTTTTTTTTTTTGTTTTTTGTTTCTTGTTTTTTTTTTTTCATACAATCCCAGTGTTCACAATTTTTTCTTCACACAACGAAACGTCATAAGGGCCCATGCAAGCGTGCAAAATTGCGGTCCAACATTCACGATTACCAACCTGAATGCCACCCACGGCATGTTTTAGAGTTCAACCGGGCCATTCATTTGCAGAAATGACATTTCAATTGCACACGCCGAGTGGAAAATATTCACCACATAATCTGCCCCATTTCTATTGGCGGGGGGGTGGGTACCCATTTTCGCCCTTTTTGATCCCATTTTCGACCTATGCTGAAACTAGCGACCAACCCCAAGGGCTCCGTTTTAATTTGGTTGATGTGATTCCGGGGAAAACCCGGAGAAAAAATTGTGAGCTTATGGAAAATTTTCACGAATGCTTTTAGAAACGAACCGGCTCTCGAAGCGAAACGCATCATTTAATTTTTCCAATAGCGCCGAGTGTGTTCTGTGGAAAAATGCTCGGCTAGAGCGATTTGTGATGGAAAACTAAATTTTTGCCTACAGGCTTGGAATAGACTTCAAAGGCGTTTTCAAAATAAATTGCTGCCCCCGGCGGCGTGGTTTGTCAATCGGAGTTGAGTGGGGAGATGTTTTTGGAAATCATTTGAATGACAACCTTTTATTGAAATGAAAATCATACATGCCATACGCCAGAAAAAAAAAAGTTTCTGGAGGCTTAGTAAAACTTGATTTGAAATTGACATTTTTGTAACATAAATATTATTTGTTGTTGCGATCCCTTTTGGTCATTGATTGCTAGTTAATAAAACATTATTCGATTCGATGCCCTCATGCAAAAATAGCGCTCAGCAAACAACACAATAATCACAACGTTTCCCCTTTCGAACTGGAAGTAATTTCTGCATCATGTAAATAAAAGAACAAAGAGTTTTTTTAATTAAATTTCATCAGAAACATTCGTGTTTTCCGATGTGAGACTCCACCACGATCCAATCAACAAACCCCCTGTAGCATAATGTTTTCAGCGATTTCCACGAAAAAAAATCATGAAATCAACTCACATCGTGAGTTCCCTTAACAATTTTCTCAGAATGAAGAGTGTAAAATTTACAGAAGTTAAACAATTAAAATTTGGTATCACAGATAAAAAGACGTGCATATTTATTGGTCATTTTGATTGATTTGAAACACACCACAACAAAATTATATTCACCAAAGCTGTCTACATACGTTTGACAGGTCTAGCGATGAGTGAATGACATTTTTTAGTTTTTTTTGTGTAGTTAAGGTACACTCAACCCCCGGTGATTGGTCACTTTTTCGTTTGACACTTTTTTAGTTTGTACCCCGTTGGTTGGTCAAAGTCAAACTAAAAAGTGACGAACTGTCACTTTTTACACGACGCTCACGCACACTATCAAAACAAACGTTTGGTAGTGTGTGTGAACTCCGTGTAAAAGGGGTGTCAAACTAAAAAGTGACCCCGTTCGTTTGACAACAGTTGGTGTCAAACCATCGGGGTTTGAGTGTAGTATGTGTACAAACACTTTCAAGCAACTGAGCAATTCTCTGAGATTTCGGTCATTCGATTTTTTTTGTATTTTTTAATCCGGCTGAAACTTTTTTGGTGCCTTCGGTATGCCCAAAGAAGCCATTTTGCATCATTAGTTTGTCCATATAATTTTCCATACAAATTTGGCAGCTGTCCATACAAATATGATGTGTGAAAATTCAAAAATCTGTATCTTTTGAAGAAATTTTTTGATCGATTTGGTGTCTTCGGCAAAGTTGTAGGTATGGATATGGACTACACTGAAAAAAAATGATACACGGTAAAAAAAAAATTGGTGATTTTTTATTTAACTTTTTGTCACTAAAACTTGATTTACAAAAAAACACTATTTTTAATTTTTTTTATTTTTTGATATGTTTTAGAGGACATAAAATGCCAACTTTTCAGAAATTTCCAGAATGGGCAAAAAATCTTTGACCGAGTTATGAATTTTTAAATCAATACAGATTTTTTCAAAAAATCGAAATTTTGGTCGCAAAAATTTTTCAACTTCATTTTTCGATGTAAAATCGAATTTGCAATCAAAAAGTACTTTAGTGATTTTTTGATAAAGTGCACCGTTTTCAAGTTATAACCATTTTTATGTAACTTTTTTGAAAATAGTCGCAGTTTTTCATTTTTTTAAAATAGTGCCCATGTTTGCCCACCTTTGTAAAACATATTTTTGAAAAGCTGAGAAAATTCTCTATATTTTGCTTTATTGAACTATGTTGATACGACCCATAGTTGCTGAGATATTGCCATGCAAAGGTTAAAAAACAGGAAAATTGATGTTTTTTAAGTCTCACCCAAACAACCCACCATTTTCTAATGTCGATATCTCAGCAACTATAGGTCCGATCTACAATGTTAAAACATGAAACATTCGTGAAATTTTCCGATCTTTTCGAAAAAAATATTTTCAAAAATTTAAAATCAAGATTAACATTTCAAATGGGCGTAATATTGAATGTTTGGCCCGTTTGATATGTTAGTCTTGATTTTAAATTTTTGAAAATATTTTTTTCGAAAAGATCGGAAAATTTTACGAATGTTTCATGTTTTAACATTGTAAATCGGACCTATAGTTGCTGAGATATCGACATTAGAAAATGGTGGGTTGTTTGGGTGAGACTTAGAAAACATCAATTTTCCTGTTTTTTAACCTTTGCATGGCAATATCTCAGCAACTATGGGTCGTATCAACAAAGTTCAATAGAGCAAAATATAGAGAATTTTCTCAGCTTTTCAAAAATATTTTTTTCAAGGGTGGGCAAACATGGGCACTATTTAAAAAAAATGAAAAACTGCGACTATTTTCAAAAAAGTTACCTAAAAATGGTTATAACTTGAAAACGGTGCACTTTATCAAAAAATCACTAAAGTACTTTTTGATTGCAAATTCGATTTAACATCGAAAAATGAAGTTGAAAAATTTTTGCGACCCATATTTCGATTTTTTGAAAAAATCTGTATTGATTTAAAAATTCATAACTCGGTCAAAGATTTTTTGCCCATTCTGGAAATTTCTGAAAAGTTGGCATTTTATGTCCTCTAAAACATATCAAAAAATAAAAAAAATTAAAAATAGTGTTTTTTTGCAAATCAAGTTTTAGTGACAAAAAGTTAAATAAAAAATCACCAAATTTTTTTTTACCGTGTATCATTTTTTTTCAGTGTAGTCCATATCCATACCTACAACTTTGCCGAAGACACCAAATCGATCAAAAAATTTCTTCAAAAGATACAGATTTTTGAATTTTCACATATCATTTTTGTATGGACAGCTGCCAAATTTGTATGGAAAATTATATGGACAAACTAATGATGCAAAATGGCTTATTTGGGCATACCGAAGGCACCAAAAAAGTTTCAGCCGGATTAAAAAATACAAAAAATAAAATTAAAGAAAAAAGACCGATTCCGTAGAGAACTGCTCAACTGTCAAACGTACGTAGACACGCTGGGGTGAGTTCTTTCCGATATGTTTGTCTGTGCCCTTTTTTTTTGTTCGTGTTGAAAAAAAGTCGCAAACCACCCACACTCACACATTAAATTGGCTCTGCACTGTGTGTGCATATTGAACAGGAGCGATTGCAATCGGTTCGCCAACGCCGCACCCAGAACTTGTTTACACAACTTTAATTAATCTATAACACGATCTAAAAAGCAAAATAAATTGCATCCGCCGTACGGTAGGGCTGCTCTAGGTCTGCAGCTGGTGGTGGATTTTATCACGGAATCACTCTGATTTTGCCTGCAAAACTGTCAAAGGTAGTTATTTTGAATTTAACTTAAGTTTCAAATAGAATAAATAAAATGCTTATTTCAATTTTTGTAATTTTTCATTTTTTTTTTTTCAAAGCACAATTCGATGCCAACATTTCAAAAAGCATCATGTACACACCATCCTTTTTGAGAAAAACGCATTTGAATGTTGAGCATCCATTTTCAATTCCCATTCTAATATAAAAGCAAAATAAGATGTTCTAATGATAACAAACATGTACATGGCGCTTGCTTTTATTGATATTTGATCAGTCAAATTCAATAAAACATTATTTTCGTGATTTTATTTGAGAAAAACAAACATAAGTTCTTTTGAAATCACCAACGTCTATATCACCCTGCTGTCATTGAGGGGGACGCTTTGTTATGATTCGTTTTTCTTCGCCGAATGTACATGGCGCTTTGTTCATGTTGCTTTTTTTTCGTCACGAGGTTCATGTAGTCTTTTGTTTGACAGGTTGACAGGGCTATATAAACAGGGACTGCTGATGGCAGAGATTTTGTTTATGTTACTTTATTTAAAATCTTGATTAAACAGACTTTACTGAAGTAACTTTTACTCATTTTTGGTGGAGAGGTAGCTTACTAGGAGTACTTTCAGAATATGCAATAACCCAGAAAGTGTCAAAATGTACATGATGCCTTTTGAAATGTTACCGTCGAATTATCCAAAACTCACCACGACCATTTTGAATTCACTCTCATCTGACAGTTGCTTGAAGCTGTATGCATTCACACTATCATTATCACTAGATGGCACTAGTGCAGGGGTGCTCAAAGTTTTTGAATACCGGGCCAAATTTTAAGCTCAAAAGAGCTTGCGGGCCAACTGTACAAAATATATTATTTAAAAATTAAACTACGTTTTTTTATTTTAAATTAAAAATAGATCTATTTTTTCTAATAAATATCAAAATAGATGTTTTTTGTAAAAAAAGATTGTGTTTTTGAAATTTCTGTTATTTTTTAACATTTTCGTTATTTAAAAATAATAGAAAATGACAGTTTCCCATAAGATTTATTGTTTTTATTGTTTTAGATATTGGAAAAAATAGTATTTAGTTGAATGTACTTGTGTTTTCATAGAAATTTTGAAATTTAATTTAAAGACATAAAATCTGAACAAATTATGCTACGGCGTAATTTTAGCTTTAAATTATTTTCCAAAAATCGGGCCCTACGTAAATTTTTATGTACAACGGTAAAAAACATAATTAAAAACCATTCCTGATCACTTTGTTTTCATTTTCATGCAAAAAAATAAATTGACAAGACAACATTTTTTCGATTGATCAACTTTGGTCCTCTTGGAACGAGCTTTCCTACTTGACAGCTCTTTTTATTAAGGGCCGCGAAGTTAATTTTTTTAAATTAAAATTTATATCTTTTGCAGCCGTACAAAGGGTCGTTGTACTCAGAAAGTAAATTTTATCGTATTGAACAATAATATCAGAAATTTAAGCTAAATAATTTGAGGACCCAATTAGGCAATAATGGAAAATATTTTAAAAAAGTTTTAAATTGATTTCAGCTGATTGCATTTAAATTTTCATTGAAAGTTTGAAGTTTTTTGAAAAATATTGTTTGCTCTTATTTTTCGAGCCGATTTTTATGGATGGGAGGGTTGGGGTGACAAAAGCTTAGTAAAATATTTGCAACAGCCTCATTCCTCAAATTTCAACATTTTGCCTGCTAGAATCAGATGGTAGTCAATCAGATTCGTTATCCAACTGTCATGAATTCGAATCCCGAGATGAAAGGTTTCTAAGTGCAAAGTGAGTTTGAGGCTCACTTCATTAAAAGGGTTTTTGCTATTATTACAGTTTGCTACCTAAGTCGAATTTGAACGTTTCATAAACATTTCCAAAAATGTTTGATGAAAATGTAGACGATATTTACTAGTTTCACTCACATTGAAACGTGTGGAATTGTTTCAATTAGAAAGATTTTTGAACGAAATATTTGTGTTGTAAAATGGGGTTCAAAATATGGATAAATGTTTAGTTTTATATTAGCAAAAAAACGTTTAAAATTAACTTTCATTTTGAAAAACAATAACTCACTTTACAAATGGTCAACGGGCCATTTTACATGACCATTCAAAATGGGTCCGCGGGCCACAAAAAGACACCTCGCGGGCCACGTTTGGCCCGCGGGCCATACTTTGGTCACCCCTGCACTAGTGAGAAGTGATTACTGTATGTTTTGTCCAAAGTAACCCCTCTGAAAGATTGTTTTTTTTCCTTCCTTTACCTTTCTCTAAATTGCATCCATCGCTTTCCATCAGCACCCTTCACTGTTTCATCAGGAAGTAGGGGGGAAATAACCTAGTGCACCCATTGAAATTTATATCCACGTGATGCTCCTCAATTTCCTCCATTTTCATATATATTAGCAGTGCTGCCAGCATGGTGGCGTGGTGGAAGGATTTGCTGCACTCACAGGATATTAGCACCTGGAATCCTGGTTTGAAAGGTAAAGGATCTTCCCTTCCCCCACGAGGTTGAGTGATTTCAGCGCATTTCATTCATCGTGGCAAGGATTGGAGGATTTCACCACCGAGTGCATCAAGAAACGGGAAATTCAGACGATTAACATGTACGACTCTGGAGTAAAGTGATTTTGTTTATTTTCACACGGAAGATTAATGAAACTTGCGCAGGAAGTGCATCACGTGGAAGCTGCTGAAATTGGAAAGTTTGCTTAGTTTTCTCCCTTGCAATTTGCGCACTTAATTTCCAACAACTGTCAAACGCGTTTGAATGAGATGTGGTGAGTTTGAAATTGCCGTGGTGAGTAACCGTTAGTTCAAACTTACCGTTAAATTGTTGACTTGAAATTTCACCCAACTTGTACAAAATTTGAACACAACTTCCCAGCAGAGGTCATCAGAGTTGGGCACCATTCCGTGAGTCCTTCCGATGTCTGCTGCAAACACGCTTCTACACTTGTTCTTGCACTTTTGCAGGGTGGTAATGCTGGGATTTCAACGAGCTGTATCTGGTGTGAAACAACAACAACTACAGAACATCTCCTCGTCTCGTCCTCCGTCCCGGAAGCAGTCTTCGTTGCGGAACGTGTTTCCAGGGATGGACATCCGGTGTGTGGTCGAGGGACCACCACCGGAAAATGTTTGCAAAAGTTGGCTTACTCTGCGAAAGAGCATCCCCGAAAACTATTTATTATATTATATCGAGTGAAACGACTATCGCATTACATAGAGATTCAGACTTTAGCCCGGTTTGAGACTGTAGTGTGTGTGTGTGTGTTGGTCTGAATCTCGGAGTTTTGTTTCGGGGAGGGGATAGGAAATAAAACGTGATTATGTCGAGAGGGGAAAGCTGCTCAATTTGTGCTGCACTGGAAGGTAAGCCGACACAATGCGAAGGGGTTATCGACAATATGGCCAATCGACAAGAAAGAGGAAATGCTCTAGACATAAACTTGTACACAGTGAAACGCTCCCAGAAGAGATCCTATAACAATAAAATGGAAATTTCAAACGGCAGTTCGTTAAGCTTGGGTTAAGAATAGGAGAAATGTGATTTAGTCTTTTTGTTTCGACATGAATCTCTTAAAAATCTATGATTCAACAGTCATTTGAATGAGCGAAAACTCAGCTTTTTTGAACCCTCCACTGACTAATTATATGCGTTTGACAGTTGTTTCATTGTTTTTTAATATATTTTTTTGTCATTTTTGTCATTTTTGTCATTTTTGTCATTTTTGTCATTTTTGTCATTTTTGTCATTTTTGTCATTTTTGTCATTTTTTTAATTTTTGTCATTTTTGTCATTTTTGTCATTTTTGTCATTTTTGTCATTTTTGTCATTTTTGTCATTTTTGTCATTTTTGTCATTTTTGTCATTTTTGTCATTTTTGTCATTTTTGTCATTTTTGTCATTTTTGTCATTTTTGTCATTTTTGTCATTTTTGTCATTTTTGTCATTTTTGTCATTTTTGTCATTTTTGTCATTTTTGTCATTTTTGTCATTTTTGTCATTTTTGTCATTTTTTTAATTTTTGTCATTTTTGTCATTTTTGTCATTTTTGTCATTTTTGTCATTTTTGTCATTTTTGTAATTTTTGTCATTTTTGTCATTTTTGTCATTTTTGTCATTTTTGTCATTTTTGTCATTTTTGTCATTTTTGTCATTTTTGTCATTTTTGTCATTTTTGTCATTTTTGTCATTTTTGTCATTTTTGTCATTTTTGTCATTTTTGTCATTTTTGTCATTTTTGTCATTTTTGTCATTTTTGTCATTTTTGTAATTTTTGTCATTTTTGTCATTTTTGTCATTTTTGTCATTTTTGTCATTTTTGTCATTTTTGTCATTTTTGTCATTTTTGTCATTTTTGTCATTTTTGTCATTTTATACAGTTTTGTTATAATTGCAGGGAATAGTGATTTTTTTTATTGAAACCGTTAAATATTGAGAACCTTAAAAATGTATTCTAAATAAATTATTCCGAGTAAAAAACAAAACAACAAAAAGTTTAAGCTCTTCGATCTTTCTTAATCCACGCGGGTGCCAGCTTGAACATGAGCAGTGCCGACAGCGGCAAAGTCAGCAGAATATCCACCGCACACACGACCATCATCGTGTGGGCTAGCTGCATTTCTTCGGCGTTATTCCGAGCCTGGCACATCCGGAGCACCATCGGTCCAAACGCCGCCGGAACCATGGACTTGGGCAAACCCGACACTGTCACGTACAGCTTTTCCCTCCAGTCCAGATTACTTCCGAGCGTTGAGAGGAAGGAGAACAGCAGTCGGAACTAAGGTAAAATTTGCATGGTTAGAGTTCAGAAAGTTCTAGATGCGTTTTAGAAACCTACCACAGCGGCCACTAGCAGTATCACAAGTCCGTACAGCGCCACCTCGTCCTGGAGCAGCTCCAGCCTCACCTCCTTTCCGACCAGCGCAAAGGACACAATCTTCCAGAACTTCCAGAACAAGCCCGTGTACAGACTGACCTCGCTCGTGGCAAAGTCCGCCCGTCGCTTCCACAGCGCCGAAGCCACGAACGCCGTCGAGATGCAACCGACGTTGCCCGCGGACGGGTAGCCGATGGTGCGGCTGCCCACGATGGCCAACGTGCCGGCCGCGGCCACCATCGTGAAGCGCAACCCGTTGGAGTAGAGCTAAGAAAGTTTGAGGTTCCGGTTGAATTGAGGTTATGTACGAAGAGAGCGAAGTCTTACCGCTTTGAAGGAAGGTACATGTTGTAGCATTAATCCACAGAAACAGCCGTAGCAAAGACCAATCGCCATGCCGATTGGACCCTGGATGATCAACGTGGTCAAGTCATCTGCAGGCGAAACGATTCAAAAGAAAAGTTAATTTTGACAGTTGGATAGTTACCTCAATGTTGATTGACCTTGAATGCAGTTCAATGTGAATCTACTTTCAGGTAACGCAAACTGTCAAATTCCAAACCTACCAGTTGAAAACAACACCCCCGTGACAAGCACAAACAAGTAAATCACAATGATATCGTTGAGGGCCGTCGTGTTGATCATGATCGTCCTCAAACCCTTTTCGGTGCCCATTTTCAGCTCGGCCAGCCGTCGCATCATCGTCACGATGACGTTCGGCGAGATGGCCGTCACTAGAAGACTGCAAAATGAGAATTAAACTCGAGAAATTGAGGAAATTTCAGCCGACTTACCCTAGCAGAACACCCCACAGCCAGGGCAGCTCCAGCAGATAGTGGGACATGGTGGCCACGATGGACACCTCGACGATCGATGGGAACACGGCCAACTGTACGATGAACCGTCCCTGCATTTTGAGCGCCTCGTACTCCGTGCCCTGGCCGGCACAGAGCAGAATCCCCACGACGGTCATGTCGCTGTAAAAATGGAATAAAACCATGTAAAGCTGATAGTCATTGTGGTGCGATTTGAACTATCGGAAACTCACCTCGGCTGTTTAGTATTCACCACAGCTCATTTACACGCACTTGACAGTTGCACGTTCACACGTTCACATCTAGATGGCTCTAGTTAGTTATAAGTGACGGACTCTTGATATGTCTATGATAATGAGGTGAGATGAAAGCTTTTAAATTAAACACATATTTCCAATTGCATAATTCGTATTCTTGCAATCTCGTGCTACACCATGAGTAAAACAATCCTAACAGCACAAACAACAAACGTAAATCAATAAACATTTATATCAATCATTCGTTAGTGTGCGTGCATACCGTTCAAACAACTGTCAAACTCGTGTAAATGAGCTGTGGTGAATTCGGAAAAGCTATGGTGAATTTTTCTAATACAAATTTGCCGTATTTTCTTCAAATTGACAGTCTTCAAATATGTCCAAAAATTCAACCTTCACTCACCCCAGAAATCCCTCCAGCTTGGTATAGCCGCGGAAATCCGCCAACCCCAGGTTGGCGTACAAAACTCCGAAAAAGAACGCCCCAACCATTTCCGACAGGTCGCACGCCATGGTCAGCTCGCCGGCGATGTACGCCCCGATGAACAGGAAGCAAAACCGCAACAGCGCTGAGTCCGGGTGGGTCAGGTCACCGGGAAGAACCGAGAAGGCTACTCCCCAGAGAAGCAGGAAGGTGATGGCGAGGCCCACCGATTGGGACCTGGGAATCCAGATGTTGGACAAGGTACTCGAGTCTTTGGTTCTGAAATAAATTTGGGCGAGTTAGGACTCTTCAAAGTTAAAGTTTCGAAGACAATTTTGTTACTTTTTCGATGAATCTGACCGTTTGAGGCCGTTGATCTGTTGTATTTCCTCGATCGAGCCATGCTCGATGTAGCCGCTGAACTTGTTCAAGGTCATGGTCAGATCAATCGAAGGGATCGGCTGTGGATGCTGCGTCGGAGTTCGTTGTAGATTTTCCGGATCCACCACCGTTGTGATGTACGCTAAAAACAAAGATTCCTCATTATTTCACAGAAATAAATATCAAAATTTATGCAAAGCAAGCAACCTTTCGTTTTATGCCTCATGTTGGCGAGCCAAACTGCGAGCTTGTGTGACAAAACTAATTGACGGCAACCGGGCGCCCTCTAAACGATTCTGCTGACCGATACCAACTGATTGATCTTGGCCAGCGAACTGATTCCGAATCGAGATGTGCGCACCGCGAAATACTGCCCCTTTTGTAGGAATCGTTAATTGAAGAAGCACGATAGGAGGGTGGACGCCGACGGTGGGTGAGTCAATTTTTGTTTGTTTGTTTCTTTTGGGGTTGCCAAAATGTTTCAGAAAAGGTCGAAATTGTCAAGTTATTGCGAGCATTTGAAAAATTACAACATCATCAGAAGTTTTGAAAAGCATCAAAAACAGCACTTAGGAAGCGATATCATGTGGTAGTTTTACCAGATTTAAGAAACGTTTTGCTCTTCAGACAAATCTGCCTGTTTGATGATGGCTAACATGCCTGCAGCCACCAGAGTTCAAAAATTTCCATTGAATCGAGGAAGTTATTTTTGAACATTTTTTGACACCTTCAAACGCTAAAAATAGTCCTTCTCAATGGACTTTGTTAACTTTACAAAGAGCCGCCATCAATTAGAATATTTAGCAAACATTTTTTCACAGCCAAGCAGACCTAAATCAAGAAACATTTTCATCCCAAAAACCACCAATCACTCCTCACTAGAGCCATCTAGTTGTGAGCACGAGTACTGCACTGCCAAGCTGTGGTGAATTCAAAATTACCGTGGTGAGTTTCAAATCACTTGAATTGGCCTTTATATTGCTAAATTAAGTTTGTTCATCCGTCAACATTGCTGAATGATCGCTATTGAAAGATAGAACAAGTCTGTTTGTCTGTGATTCAATTAATTCATTCTTTCCACTGTCTTAGAACGCGCGTGATTTTTTCTGTGTAATGGTTTTGCGATGATTTGGTGTTAATTTGTTTGTTGTTTTCATTATTTTTTTTATTTTTTTATTCCGTTTCAATTAGGAAAACTTTCTTGACAACATAAATTTGAGTGAATTTTCAAAATAATTATGAATCAATGTTATTTAAGTTGCTAAAAATGTCAAAAATATCTCAAAATATTCCATTGTCGCTTCACTAACTCCTTCTAGCGCCAAGCCCAGTGCCGCCTGGCAAAATTAGCAACTAAATGTCTTAATTTTCAATCATTCGACTAGTTCCAGAAGCGTGGCAATGCACTAATCAGCAAAGGGGTTCTTGTTGAATCGCCAAATTGACAAGATTCAATATCGCATGACTCGAATTAAAGTTTTGTCTGGTCCTCCATGTTGGGCGTAAACGTCCAACATGTTGATAAGCCCTCTCAAATTTTGCTTCATTTGACATTGAAAATACGCGCTAATTAGTTGCAAATGTAGGGCGAAGCCATTATACGCAAAATATAACGAAAGATACACTGCGAACCTCCCCCTTGACAGCTGGTGTCAACAGATCGTTCACGCAAAACCAAGAGGCCTCGCATCGTCGGGCGACAAATTTTTATTGCAAATTCAATCAACTCTTGCACGTGCCACCGATGGATGCCAAATGATGGGTAAACAAGCGGGCAGACGGGGTAGGGTAACAGGCGCAAGTATGAAAATGTGGCAGTTCAAACTTGTTTTGCTTATTTTTTTTAATGATTGATAATTGATTTGAAACTTACCCTTTTCCAAGTAGATCTCTTTCATTTACCAATGTTTTTACATTGGCTCTCTTTTACACATTCAGAAAACCTTAAAATTTTAAACAACTCAAGGTTAACTCTGTATTATTATCGACAGTGTTCTACATTCAAAAATCTGGAACGTGTACTGAAAATAGTGGGATGCTGCCCATTATATCTCTGGTTCCTAGTACTAATTAAGCTTATCTCGATTTTATTGCACCCCTTTATCCATTTCAAATAAATGTCGCAGACTCATTCGTTTTCTTCAGAGATTAAAGTTCATTTACTTAGTGAATATTTGCATTCCAAATGAGGTATAGAACGAATTCTTGAACTTCTAAGTGAAAGTTCGTTTTGCATAACAACACATAAAAATAGAGTTGGAGAATTGGGTCCTAAAATGAAGCTTCGATTGCTGATATTATTGTTTACAACGATAAAGCTTATTTTTCTGAGTACAATGACCCTTTGTACGACCACAAAGAGTTTAAAATGGATTTTTAAATCAATTTTGAAAAATTAACCTCGCGTTCCTTCTTGACAGAAAAGGTCCTACTTGACAGCTCGTTCCAAGGGGACCATAGTTGATCCATCGAAAAAATGTTGTCTTGTCAATAACTTTTTTTGCATAAAAATGAAAAAAGTTATCAGAAATGGTTTTTAATCGTGTTTTTTACCGTTGTACATAAAAATTTACATAGGGCTTTAGTACCCAATTTCCCCTATTAGCCATTTGAATAAATATTTGCGTAAAATTATAAAAATATAAATTAAATTAATCATCTCCCAGAACACCAGGTAGCAGTTATTATTATTATTCGATATGTCTGGAACGAAACATATTCATTTCTGCCGATAAGTGATTCTTATGTAAAATTGGCCGGGGAACACGATGGTGAGGTCAAATAAAAAAATAAGTTGGGGTGTTTTGAGATACGGCCGTTTTAAGTTTTCAATTGCGCAATACAGGTAGATAAAATAAATTAATCAACATTTTGGTCACGAAAATGGATTCTACGTCCAATTTCCTTCGAAATTGAGTCTAAGACCGACCCCCTAAGATTTGTGGTTCATGAGTTATCGTCGTTTGAAACTAGGAGGTTTGCTCAAAAATGAAATTCGGGATTCTAGCATGTTTTGATAGTATTAACAGCCCTGCCGAATTTGAGCAGGATCGGAGAGGGTAATTTTCAAATGCTGTTCCGCTTCATATGGAATGACCCACGGGCAAACAAACGTAAATCATAAAACAACTCTCAATCACTTTTCACTAGGGCCATCTAGTTGTGAACGCGTGCAAAGCACGAAGTCTGGGTGGTGTGCGTGCCTACGGTGCCTACCATCATGGCTTTCTACCTTTGTTTGTTTGTTATTGTTTTGGTTTTAGTGGCACGGAGTCATGCACTCACACTAATGCAAAGCATAACCGCGAGTACCTATGATATACAGCCTTGGCCTACCATTTCAACTAACTGTCATCATTGATGGATTTTGAAACATGTTGACGTTCGTTTGTCTGTACTATTTCTGCGCATAATATAACCTACACGCCGCTGTTGTTGTGTACTTTTCGATTTCTTGAAAGTTTAACAGGATGGCTATAGAAAAATATCAGTTTTGCGTTGAAAAACTACACAATCTTCGATACCTCAAAATCAGGTATCGCAAGCAAAACACTAATTTTACTGTTGTTCTTACCTTGTTTATCTGTTCACTACTGAAGAATGTTCCTGCAAAACCGTAGATCAACCACAATTCAGCTTAACAATATTCAATCAATCAATACAACGACTCACTAGCACACCAAACTGACCGAATTGATTCTCACATACTCACTTTCACTTTCTCATCAAATCCCGATGAACGGAAAGTATTAATACTCGATTCTGAGTTTTTGCTTTTTGGAGTCTCTTTAGAAAATATTTTAGTGGATTTAACACAATTAAATACACTCAACCACCGGGTGGTTGGTCACTTTTTCGTTTGACACTTTTTTAGTTTGTACCCCGTTGATTGGTCATAGTCAAACTAAAAAGTGACGAACTGTCACTTTTTACACGGCGCTCACGCATACTATCAAAACAAGCGTTTGGTAGTGTGTGTGTGAACTCCGTGTAAAAGGGGTGTCAAATTAAAAACTGACCCCGTTGGTTTGACAACAGTTGGTGTCAAACCAACTGTATTTGTTTTTCAAACATCGTTTTTTCAGCGTTACTTACTTTATGAAAACAAATGCAAGTTATGGCCTATCTACAATCACTTAGCTTAGAATAGTTAAGTAAAGTAAAACTTAGAAAATGTACACAACTTACGGCCGTCATCCACAATCAACTTAGAAAATTTGCTGGGCACGTTGCTATGCAGTTGTTTGTTTACCTTTGATATGGAAACGTCAACTTACCGTAGATTTTGAAATTTTCCAAACCATTCGTCAAGTTTCTAATTTTATTCCTTTTCATTGTAGAAGATCAGATTCATTTCCATTGATTCAAAATCCTAAGCTAAGTAAAATTTTGTAAGTTAAGTGATTGTAGATAGGCCATTATTTTACAGTCCTAATTTCTTTGAAAATTGTATAAAACCATGAACCTCTCAACTCTCAAGTCGAGGGACATGAACTTCGAATAGTATTTAAAACAACTCTAACAAATCTTGTTAAACATAGTTATAAATAGTACACAAATCAACAATTTAGCAGTTTCATCTTCTCGGGAAGAAACTGCAGAGGAGGCACGCAAAAAAAAACACTGCCGGCCAAAAACCACGCGCCGCCGGCAAGCTAGTGTAAGCCGGTTTTCGTTATGCAAATCCAACAAAATTGGCCAAAGTCTGCTGACCAAAAAAGCATGCTCAAGCAATTTAAATCAGGTGGTTCGTCATCTAAGCACTGGTTGTACTGGTAGACAAATGGACGCTGATTTCAATTGGCTTTTAATAGAATGTACTGAGATTTCGACTATCATTCTACAAGGCTGCTAAGCTATATAGTGGTTATCTTTAATCTACAACGGTGCACATCAATTGCACCAAGATTTATGTTACAGACATTTTAGTATCTTCGTTTTTTTGTAAACGCGTTTTTCTCGAAACGTCAAAAAGCAACGTACCTACGACAAGTTAGCACGACAGCGTTGATATGACGAGTGACAACAATGCACGAAGTTTTTTTTTTCGGTTTTTATTGAACATCTCCGGATTGAAACCAAATTTTGGGGATCTGCGAAGGTCAAATGGTGAGGCAATGCCATGGGTCAAAATCGATTTTGCAGCACAGCACTTTTTCAGTTCCTTTTTCGGTCCTAAACAACTCCTCAAAGTTTGGGAACGATTGGTTTAGTCCTCACTTTGCGCAAAGTGATTCAATTTTCTATGGAAATTTGTATGGGAAAAATATTTTTTTTGAATTTTGGTATTTAAAAAATCCAAGTTTCACGCTATACTAAAACCGGATTCATATTCGGATGCTCTAGAATGTGCTCTACAACTTTCCCGAAGAGAGTATGGTGCTAACTTGCTCCTGAAAGAAGATACAGCGTCCTCAAAACTCGTCTAAAACGTGTTTTTCGATCAAAAAACACGTTTTAGACG
This sequence comes from Culex pipiens pallens, assembly GCF_016801865.2. Lineage (NCBI taxonomy): Eukaryota > Metazoa > Arthropoda > Insecta > Diptera > Culicidae > Culex > Culex pipiens. The sequence goes on along the minus strand of NC_068937.1, from coordinate 132,588,628 downwards.
AGTTTTGAACACGCTGTATCTTTTTATAGGAGCAAGTTAGCACCATACTCTCTTCGGGAAAGTTGTAGAGCACATTCCAGAGCATCCGAATATGAATCCGGTTTTGATATAGCGTAAAACGTGGATTTTTTAAATATCATAATTCAAAAAAATGATTTTTCCCATACAAATTTGTATGGAAAATTGAATCGCTTTGCGCAAAGTGGGGACTAAACCAATCGTTACCAAACTTTGGGGAGTTCATAAGGACTCTATAAGGAACCAAAAAGTTGCTGTGCTAGTTAAATTTGGACAACTTTATTTTTTTCCATACAACCATATTACACCCTACTGATTCATATTTGGATGCTCTGGAAGGTACTCTATAACTTTCCCAAAGAGAGTATGGTGCTAGCTTGCCCCTGAAAGAAGATACAGCGTGTTCAAAACTCGTCTAAAACGTGTTTTTTGCTCGAAAATCGCGTTTTATACGAGTTTTGAGGACGCTGTATCTTCTTTCAGGGGCAAGCTATTACCATACTCTCTTCGGTGAAGTTGTAGAGCACCTTCCAGAGCATCCAAATATGAATCCGGTTTTAGTACAGCATGAAACGTAGATTTTATTAATATCAAAATCCTAAAAAAGGCTTTTTCCCATACACATTCCCATAGAAAATTGAAACGCTTTGCGCAAAGTGAGGACTAAACCAATCGTTCCTAAACTTTGGGGAGTTGTTTAAGACCCTAAATGAATTCGCAATTCGCAATTTTCAGTGTAAGAACGGGCCTTGACCGATCTTATGCACTAGGTTCCCGACGAACACGCACTGCCCTTACACCTACATCTCACCCTTGCTCTGAGTCAGTACGAGCAGCACGCTAGAACACGCTTTGAGTGTTCGTGCCAGGCATGCACACCTTCTTTTCCGGTTACGCATTTTAACTCGGCCGGGGGTGGTACATTACGTAGGGTTTGATGTAAGTATAAGCGCCTAACCATTTATAGTGTGCCTATCAACTTTCATTAAAGCAAAAACTGTTTTATTTTCAGTATGAATTCAAAAACTAATTGTTATTTACTGTGTATTGTTTTCTGCTGAAATCTTCCCTATTGTTGAGTCGTGTTAATATGTTGCTATTTCTTCTGTCGCGGTGTTTTGTTACAATATTTTGGTCCTAAGCATTTTAAAAAAGTTTTTCAAAAGTACAATAGTAATATTTGTGTTAATCCTTTAATCATTCCATGAATTGAGTAAGGGCTCGAACCTCACTTGCTTAAGAAAAAGGTGAAGTTTCAAAACAATGGACAGTGAAGGAAATATACTATGTAAAGAATCAATAATAAAAGAAAGATAGTAATTTATGAAGTAGATAAAGAAATTAAAAATAGTTAATAAATAGAGGTAACAAACAAGCTTAGATTTATTGAGGGCAACTTACAGAGAATATGAGAAATTATTCAAATAGATAAATAAAGAAAGGCACAAAATTGACATCGCTGCCAAATTAAGGGGAAGAAGACAGTTTGTTACAGCAGCATCAATTGGTAAAATAGAGTGAAAAAGCGTTGAGGAATAAGAGAATCAAATAAAAAAAATCGAAATCAAGTGGAGGATAGTGAACAGAAGCTGCGTTAGCAAATCAGTGAAACAAAATAAACAGAAGATAGGTGGTAGCTGAGAATGAAGAGAAGAGAAACCCCGTTGTGCGATGTTTCAGGTACATCAACAGCAGTTGACTCAACATACTGCGAATCAAAACAATACCGTCTACAATCACAAATTACTTCCCTTTCCCACATTGACGCGCCCCTTTCTTTTAGCCGCCTCTACTCTGACCCTCGCTGGTCAAAGGTTTACGAGTCGTTTCCACAGGCCACCAGCTAGGTCATCATGAAAACCAAGCCAACGTGGAGGTAAGAAAATAGGACACTTGCAAGGAACCAGAGCTATACTGTCTTGATCAAGAATGATCTAACAGGACTACGGACGTAGTCAGTGACGCTCCTTCCAGGATGTTCCTCGCCTGAGCGACAACTGAATAGGTATCATCAGCATCATTCGCCCTTGGCCTGCTTTAAGACCCTAAATGAAACTAAAAAAATGCTGTGCTCGCTAAATTTTAACAAATTTATTTTTTTCCATACAACTAGGGCGTTTAAATTTCCCGGGTTTTGAATTTCCCAGGCTTTGAATTTCCCGGGAAACGGGGAAAATATTTTTAGAATCCCGGAATTTCCCGGGATCCCTGCTTTAAAAAAATATCTGTTTGAGGTATTCAACTGTTCATCTATTTCCTCAATCAAATCTGAATTTCCAGACTAAACATTTTTTTTTTTATTTCTGGAATTATTTTTTTCATATTTTTTTTATTAACATTTTGGGAATTCCCGGGACAAATTATGAAAAATCCCGGGATTCGGGAATTCCCGGTTTTAGAAAAATCCCGGGAATTTTGTCCCGGGAATTCCCGAGATGGACGCGCTACATACAACCATATTTCACCCTAGTGAGGCAGATCGAGCCTGAATCGAGTCGAGGCTCGAGCCAAAATTCTCTGTGGGATTGTGAGCTGTAAAAATTGCGTTCTTAACTTAATTTGGCCCAAAATTCATGTACGACATGATGACACGACAACGACGAGTTGCGCTTTTCAGTATAATTTGAACAAATCATTAAATAAATTGACAGTTTATAGTTAAGTGAGTTTCTTTCAGAAATATGAATATATGATCAATTATCACCTTAATATAAACTATAAAAGACCATTTTTAAGTGTTTCTCACTACTTTATTCTAAAACAGTATAGAAAACAACAAGATTCTATAAAATCTGAGGTATATCAATTATTTCACTCAAGCACACGTGTGAACCCGCCTTAAGTAGTCCAGTTAAGCACTGTAATTGTTTCAAAATAAGTACCACACACTCAAAACCCCCTCAAACTACGCCACCCTCTCCAATCGGATCCTTCTTTAGCCATTTAGGTGCCAACTTCACCATCAGCAGTGCTCCCAGCGGCGCGGTCAGGATGATTGCCACAACCGTCACGATCAGCACGGTTTGCGCTCGCTCCAACTCATCAGTAGCGTTCAACGACCGGGCCAGATCCAACGCCGCCGGTCCGAGCGCTGCCTGGACGGTGGCCTTGGGAAATCCGGACAACGTTACGTACGCCTTTTCCTTCCAGTTCAGATCGCTACCCAGGGTTGAGAAGTACGAGAAGACCAACCGGAACTGGAAGAAGGAAGAAGTTGGTTTAGGTTCGAGATTAAGGAATCCCTACAAGAAGTAACCTTACCCCAACGGCCACCAGCAGCGTGATGGTCCCGTACAGCACCATGCTGCCCTCGAGCACGTCAAAGTTGACCTCCTTGCCAATGAGCGAAAACGACACCGGCTTCAGGAACTTCCACAGCAGGTCCAGGTACGCACCGACCTCGTTGGTGTCGTAGTCCAACCGCCGCTTCCAGCCCGTCCCGGCCACGAACGACGTCATGATGCAGCCGAGGGCGCCCGCCGAAGGATACCCGACGAGGCGACTCCCCACGACGGCCAACGTGCCGGCCAGGATCGTCACCGTGAAGCGCAACCCGTTGGTGTATTTCTGTGAATAATTAAAATTTTAATAAGAACCAACCATGATTTACGAGTTTCCCACCACACCTCCCTAGGGGGGCTGGGTGTGTCACAAGTGGTGCATTAATGTCGCTGATGCTGCTGTGCGGCAGCGTGTGTGAGAGTCAAGTAGTTGGTGTTAGAATCGCGTTAGGACAAAGAAGCCCCCGAAAGTATGCATGGAGCGCAGAGTTTTGGCGCGAAACAGCGTTACGTTTCGTGGGAGAAAGACAGTGGCGTCGGCTCGTAGGGTATTTTAACCATTAGTAGACCCCCTAGTAGAGCCGATGCACATTTTTCACAAATTTTCATTATTTTAAGCACTTTTTCATAACCCTTTGTACAAAACAATGAGAACTGAAGTCTTTTGAACAATTTTGACTGATTGTTTCATCAGCTTATTTGTTTTTGAGCAAAAAAAAGCCATTTGAAAAAAAAGTTTTTTTTTGCCTGTTATGGACCCCCTTTTCCTATAGTGGACCCGGGACCATAATCCGATTGTGGACCAGGGTCCACTATAGGCAATCTGTTATTTTTATATCAAATTTAACCGATATTTGGTGTTTTGATGCATGGTGTAGGTCTAATGATAGATGTAATGAATAAATGATGGATTTTGCTCACTTTTCATCATAAACAAATATGTTTTGTTAACAAATTTGGCTTTAAACAACAAAAAACCTAACAGACATTTGAACACATTTATTTCCGAAAAAGATCAGAGAAAACGTTTAAAAATCACTGTAAACATAACAATAATAAAAAAAAGTAATTTTGATGCACATTTTTTCATATTAATTACATAAATGGTTGACTGAAACTAAACAATAGATTTGTTTATAGTTGGTGATAAAACCACGCATATTTATTAAAAAAAATGTTTTGTTCTTGATTTATTATTATAAAATATCATTTCAAACTGAAATTATGATGCTTCAGTTAAGGGGTTACACACATGTAGAAAATCACAAAATTTCATATTACAGAAAATTCACTTAATTCTCTAAATAAATGATTTTCAAACACTCCTGAAAGTTTCATGAAGATATTTCGTGACTGAACTGAGTAAGAGACGAATTAAGTTCATAATTTTGCCATGCGCAAAGCGAACTGTCTAACTTTGTAAACGTTTTTCTCTAAACACCGAGTTGATTTGCGGGTGCCACGATATCTCGAGATGGGATGGACCAAATTGGCTGAAATTTGGGGTGAAGACTCTCTAGACATATTCCGTGTGCATGACGAAGCCCGATTTTGAAATTTCGCTTTTTTAAATGCAAAAAAAAAACAAAAACTGACGATATTATTTTTATCTTTTATAAGAATTAAGTTTTTAAAAATCGGCCTTCGTCATGCACACAGGACCGGTTCAACGAGTCTTCACCAAAATTTTGAGCCGATTTGGTCAAAGCAGTGTTGAGATATCGTGGCACCCGTTTTTTGAAACTGCTGTCTTAAAATAGTTATATCTCGGCAAAGGTATATCCAAATGTCTTCATAGTTATTTTGTTAATAGATGAAAATATATATTTTAATGCCCTGCAAAAAGATTTACAAAATAGTTTTAATGTGTGCTCATACCAACCTCTGACATTTTTGACGATTTACATGTATGTAACCCCTTAAGTACAATTGACTATAGTTTTGATTAATTATATTTTTTTACGGCTTCAGTATTTTTGGTACTTTTAACATGAAACAGCTATACTTATACTCATAATTGAAAAAAATATGCGTTTGGGTTGATAACAACAAGCATTTATTGTATGTTTAAGAGAAACTTTTGGTTAAATACACAGTTTTCTTCATTTTTGGAGGTTTAATTAACAGGGGTCCACTATTGGAAAAGTTTGGATTTTCGTTGTCCTATATTGGACCCCCCTAATTTTTGCTCGAAAATGAGCAATTCTTCGCTTTATTTTAGTAAAGTTCATTAAAATTACATTATTTCGACTTGCTGAAGTTAAATAATCAGCCAAAAAATGATTGAATAGTTAATTCAATCATAAAATATAAATGCAGTTTTGTTGTGAAAATGCTAGTGGCCATGGCTGATTTCACTTATTTTGGTAAAAAGGACAATTCAATATCAGTCAACATTGATATAAATGATGCTGAACATGTCAAATAAAAGATTTGTGGGCAACAACACGCTTGAAATTGTGATTTTATTGAATTTTTCAGCAAAAACCCTTCAGAGGGTCCACTATAGGAAACGGGTCCACTAATGGAAAACGTACCCTACAATGAGCGCGGCTTCATAAAAAAAGTTACCTAAAAATGGCTATAACTTGGAAACTGTGCACTTTTTCAAAACTTTCACTTGAGTACTTTTGAATTGAAAAATTCAATTTTACATCAAAATTTACAGTTGATAATTTTTTGCGACCAGTATTTGGAATTTTTGAAAAAATAGTATTTATTCAAAAATTTATAACAAGATTTTTTGCCCATTTTGGAAATATCTGAAAAGTTGGCATTTGATGTTTCCTAAAACATATCAGAAAATTGAAAACGAATTAAAAATAGTGTTTTATTGCAAATCTAGTTTTAGTGACTAAAAATTAAATAGAATTTCACAAAAAAAAAATTACCGTGTATATTTTTTTTTCAGTGTAGTCCTTATCCATACTTGCAACTATGCCGAAGACACCAATTCAATAAAAAATCCCTCAAAAGATACAGATTTTTGAATTTTCACATATCATTTTTGTATGGGCAGCTGCCAAATTTGTTTGGAAAATTATATGGACGAATGATGCAAAATGGCTTTTTTGGGCAAACCGAAGGTGAAAACAGACTGATTGCGTAGAGAATTTCTCAATTATTTCAATCATATTTGACAGAGGTTTACGACTTGCTCGAAAGTATTTCTATTTTAAAGTTGCATTTTTGTGCCAAATTGTAAAAAAATATTATTGAGCTTAGGATCGAACATAGCTCTTTGACCAAAATATAAAAATTTTAATAACATGCTATAGTTTGAACATTTGAATGAACAAAGTGTATAAAATGCATTTTACACTAGTTTAGTTTTATTGCAATCATAAGTTTTCACAAAATGTAAAATTTGACGTAAAAGAAAACTTTACCAAAAAAAAACTTTTTGATGAACTGTACATCAAAAATATCAAAAAATCAAAAGATTTTTGAATAAACCCATACATGCTAAAAAATTATTCCATGCACAAGGAAATGTGTTTTAAATTGATTTCAACTGATTGCACTTGAATTTTCATTGAAATTTTGAAGTCTATTGAAAACATATTTTGTTTGCCCTCTGATTTTGAGAAGGGGGGACAAAAACTTATAAAAATATTTGTAGCAGCCTTACAGTATTTAAAAAATCTGAGGAGACGTTATTTTTATAAATTCGATACTAGATGAGAGGAAAGAGTTTAACACGAATATCAGCGAGGCGAAGCGAATATCAGTGAAACAGTGATCATCCAGATTATACGTGAGAGAACGGGAGAATTGAGCATTATTCATCGGGCCAAGCCTGTCTGCACATGTTCACTGAGTCAGGAGGCACTTATCACGATGATGTTACGCAATTCTTTGTATTCTTAACGATTTGTTGTGTTGCCCATTTCTTCACAACAGTGGAAAAGGGCGTCCATAAGTTACGTAATTTTAATTGATCATTAAAAAATAAATAAATAATTAAAACATTGTATTATAACATCCCTCCTCTCAAATTCAATACGTAATTTATCTATTATCATTAATGTGCACATATTTACACAAAGCAGCTGCTTTTCATGTGAGGTGGAAGAGTTGACCGAATTAGATCCAACGCGTTGACACGCGTTCAAACGACCTCTGCGATGCCCGTGTGCTCTCTTGTACTTAGCTTGCTGGGATTTCTATCTATGTAGATGGAACAAGAAAGCACACGGCCAGCGATTTGCCGCGTCTCACTTAACCATCCTGTTGAAACAAGTTGCATGAGATTTTCTGCCTATAAAAAACCAACGGATCATTCAGTCAGAACACAGTGTAAGCTTATTGAGCGACACAAGAGGAGTGAAAAAGTAATTTGGTAAGTGTCTTTTATTTTGCAATTACCAATAGGTTTATACGTAAGAGAGGCAATGCCTCAAAGGTTGCAATATCAGCTTTTTGAAATTCAATTTAGTGAAATCAGTAGTAAATAGATCAATAAGAAATGAGCTAGTAAGTTTCTATCAAAAGTTTTACAAAATTATTGTTTAAATTGTGAAAATCAGCGAGTACTGAACCAGTCAAATATACGAGATTTTCTCCTAATCAAGAATCTTCATTTCTATTCAGATCATAACGATCTTTTAATGATAAAATTCTAGTACACAATACCAAAAGTTATGGTAAAATCACATCTAAAAAAGGTTACATCTTTTATGTCATAAAAAAGGCTTAATTTTACCTCTAATAATAAGTGAATTTACACCAAAAAAATTTCAAACCGGCCATAATTTATATCTAGCTTACTAAGTCCGCGCCCCAACCCGCACGGCCAACCTGTCGCTGTGAAAATAGGTCGACCAAAGCCAATGTACCCCTTCTTAGATGTAATTTTACCATGATTTTTTTTTAATGAGGACAAAGCTTGTTTATTTTTCAAATCAATTTGTTACATTTTGATTGAGAGCATTTAACTAATTTTAAAACCATTAAAGAATCTGTTTGAAATATTTGATGATAACCTCAAATAATCACAACATGGAAAAAGATGGGGACAACATTCAACAGCATAAATTACACTTCAAAAAATCATCAGAAAGGATGGAGATTCAGTTGCGCATTTACGATCGAGCGCTTGCTCGTGAAATAATGCTGAAAACAATAGCATTACTGGATACAACGGCCCAGGACGAAAGCGCCGACGCTGTAGAGCGCGAGCAAGCTAGGCATTGCATTGAGCTGATTAAGCGGGATAATGGTAAGGATGAGTAAGAGTGAATATTGTATTTGATCATTGATTTTGATTATTTCTAATTTCAGCATCACTGTATGAAAGCGAGCTGTTGGAGAAAAAATACCAAACAGAGGTGCATCGTCATGAAGTCTACCGAGACAAAAAAGCTTGAGTAAAAACCATGTTGTAAAAAAAATGCAATTTTTCAATCGCATTTCCTATTATGATCAAAAGGTCAATACTTCTCGATCCATCAAAATCGGTTGATCCAATTGTTGGATTGATTTTCGAAATACCCGGGCAGACGGTACACTCAAACCCCGTTGGTTTGACACCAACTGTTGTCAAACGAACGGGGTCACTTTTTAGTTTGACACTCCTTTTACACGGAGTTCACACACACTAGCAAACGTTTGTTTTGATAGTGTGCGTGAGCGCCGTGTAAAAAGTGACAGTTCGTCACTTTTTAGTTTTACTTTGACCAACCAACGGGGTACAAACTAAACAAGTGTCAAACGAAAAAGTGACCAGCCACTCAACATTAACAAAATTCATGCCATTTCAATAACAAATACTGTTTAATAAATAATAGAAAGTGTTGTGGAATCTTCTTTAAAAATCCATTTTTGCATAAGAGTTTAATAACAGTTTATGTTATCATAACAAAATTTGTTATTGGTCTGATATTGGTTGAAAGCAAAAACAACTTTGGAATAACATTTTTTGTTATGGAAACATACCTCCAATTCGATGATAGGATTAGTTGTTGAAATAGCAAAAAATAATAACAAAGATTTGTTCAAAGAATAACTAAAAATGTAATTAGTCTGTTATTACAATAACAATCCAATAACAAAAAAAAATCATAACGACGAATAACAAATCTTGTTATAAATAACAGAAATTGTTGTTGGCCTAGTATTTTCCAATATCAAAAATTTTTATTCCCAAGTTATTTCCGTCTGCTCGGGATAAGGCATTTTGTGGTAATCGAGAAACTGAGCTTATCGAAATATAATTGATTTGAAGTAGGAAAAAAATAATCTTTTTCTGGAAAACTATTTTTTGTTGGTTACGATCGTTTGAAGAATAAAACATCAAATTTGAAGCATTATGGAAAAATACAACATCGGTTTGAAAGCTTTTAATGCCTCACCATTTGACCTCCACAGATCCCCAAAACACGATTTAAACCTAGAGTTTTTATCACAGAGCGAAAATTTTCATATACCAATTAGTTGTATTTTATTTACAGGAAAGATTTGTGTTTCAAAAATGTATAATATGCAAGCTTCCCATGCGCCAGTGCCAACGCACACCGCGGGTTTGATTTTCTAGCTTCGGTACGTGCCTGAACCCATTTGTGTATTGGTATCTTGGTACATCGTACCAGCGCACCACGACACTCTCGGCTCGCCCCATCGGTTTTGTGTCTGGCACTCACCCATGGCATGAACCCAGCGTGCCGTGGTACGTGTCGTGGTATTGAACCCGTTTTGTACCGCCAGCGCGTACCACGGCACGTACCTCGGCTCGTAACGAGTGAAGCACCTTGGCTCATATACTGGGTTCATGCCATGGGTGAGTGCCAGACACAAAACCGACGCGGCGAACCGAGAGTGTCGTGGTGCGCTGGTACGATGAACCAAAATACCCTCGGTTCGTGTGAGTCGGGTACGGGTGTAAACCGAACAAAGCAGGCGCAAAGCAAACCCGAGGTACAAGCGAACCGCGTGTACCGCACGGTGCAGGGAAGCTTGATAATATGTCAAACATTTAAAAGAGCCAAACATTCAATGTTACGCCCTTTTGAAATGTTAGTCTGCTGAGATATCGACATTAGACAATGGAGGGTTGTTTAGAGATCCTAAATAGGGAAACTGGTCTAAGTTTGCTAATTCGATCTGGCAACGTATGTTTTGTGCTTGGCAACACTGATAATTTTTGCCAGTCTCCCTATTTTTTCGACCAGTCTCCCTATTTAGGATCTTTAGGGTGTCTAGGGTTGAAATTTTATGAACTTTTCGAAAAAAATATTTTCAGGAAGTACTTTTCGATTGCAAATTTGATTTAACATATAAAAATGAGGTCAACCTATTTTAAGTACGAGATTTAATTTTTTTACAAAAATCACCATTTAGAAATTACTTGAAAGTTACCGATTTTCGTATATTTACGAATATTAACTTCATTTGACAACTTATTTCCAAACACCTTTCTCCCACCCCCTTCCCAACGCCACTGTCCTTCCAGCTTAGCATGTAACAAGTAAAATTAAGTTTGTGGCAAAGTAGCATCGTTTCGCAGCAACCACCAACTACCCTCAAACTGCCCCCCTCAGCAATCTACTGCTAGTGCCCATGTGACGAGTACGAATAAATTGCCCCCCCCCCTTGCACCACCCAACTTTCAAGTCGTGGTAGTGTGTCACATGGTTCCCCCACAGGACGTTCTTACCGCTTGATACGATGGCAAGTAGAGCAGCAGGAGTCCGCAGGCGCCGCCAAAGACGAGACCAATTACGATACCGATTGGTCCCTGGAGGATCTGGCTCGTCAGGTTACCTGGAGAATGTTGGAAAAGTCATTTTTAAAATTAAGCATAACTTGAGGCGTATTCCCCTTATGTCTACATGTAATTGCAGAAAGTTGCATACATTCGGGCGATTGAAAATTGATATCTTAAGCAGGTATTAGACTATGACAAACAAATTCGCATTTTTTCGTGTTTGACAGTTTGCCAAACTTTTTTGCGGCCAGCTCGCAAACTGTCAAAAAGTGCGAGTTTATTTGTTTGTTTCTCATAGTCTAATACCTACTTTAGTGTTCCGATTGCACACTACTTCCGAACTTCCCCAAAAACATGTCACTGGTTCGCGACTTCCGGGCCAAATTTGGAACACCAGGTGCAGTCCCTCAAACGCAGGATTAGCGTCACGTCCACCGTCGGGGACGACGGTGCAGCGCCAGAGTTGGACTTTTCCCCCGTTTCCATAACTTAAACGAAGAATAAAAGAGACTCACCCGTGGAGAAAATCACCCCCAGAATGACACCGAACAGAAAGATGGCCAGCACGTCGTTGCAGCTGGTCGTGGCCAGAATCATCGTCCGGATGCCCTTGGACTTGCCGAGGCCCTGCTCGGCGAGGCGCAGCATCACCGTCACGACCACGTTCGGCGAGATGGCCGTGATGACCAGGCTGGGCGGGAGCGGGAGCGAAGGGGAAAAGCGGGGTAAATTTATTAGTTCGAGAAAAATTGCGGTTGATTGAGAAATTGGCGATGGGAGATAGGAAATTCCTGCCAGATGCCAAATTGAACGGAATCGGGGAAAAATTAAAGTTAAAGTATGTGGTGTGGAATGGAGTTTGAAGGATGCTGGATTTTTATTCTCTTTGAATTTTACAAGATTTCTTCACTGGTATTAAAATAGATTTTATGACTGTGGAGTGGAATGCTTAGTCAAGAAATTAAACTAAACAATGTTGTGAAATCTATTAATCAAGACGAAATTTGACATTTCTAAATGAAATTATATCATCGTCTAAAGTGTTCTCAGATTTCCAAAAAGTTTTTTTTTTCTTTCAAATATCTGAATAATCATAATTGAAAATGGTTTGATGTAATTTCTGTCAAAGCTTACGTAATCTGGGTACTTGGGTACATGAGTAGTTGAGTACTTGAGTATTTGAGTATTTGAGTACTTGAGTACTTGAGTACTTGAGTACTTGAGTACTTGAGTACTTGAGTACTTGAGTACTTGAGCCCTTGAGTACTTGAGTACTTGAGTACTTGAGCCCTTGAGTACTTGAGTACTTGAGTACTTGAGCCCTTGAATACTTGAGCCCTTGAATACTTGAGTGCTTGAGTACTTGAGTACTTGAGTACTTGAATACTTGAGTAATTGAATACTTGAGTACTTGAATACTTGAGTACTTGAGTACTTGAGTACTTGAGTACTTGGGTATTCCGGTACTTCGGTGCTTGGGTACTTGGGTACTTGGTATTTGGTATTCCGAATTTACAAAAAAGTCTCAATCTTGTTATTGATTTCTGTATAAAAAAACCCTTCATCCCTCCTCCCACACTGATATCAATTTCCATTGGTTGATAAACTCTGCCCGACAGGCGACAGTTTGGAATGCAATTTGTTTAATGCACTCAGGGTGGCAACCCACACTTTTTTTCTCCGTTCCACCGTTCATTTTCTCTTTTCTATTGTCCAACCAGCACCATCAACGACCACGGAAAAGCCTCCATAATGAAGCTTTCAAAAATCAAGCTGCTTTTTGTATGAAAAGTTGCACCACGAAGAGGAAAAAGTGCACCTTTTTTCAGAACGGATCTTGTAAGTGGGAGAAAGAAAGTGTGGGTGCTTTTCCTAGCTGCCAATCTTCACGATGACCTCATTGTGCTTCGGAAAAAATAGTTTGAGTAGCGGTGGGAACTTTTTCTATTTTCCCCTTTGGTGTCCGGTTTTTAGCGAAAGAAAATCCAGTTCTTTTAATGTGGCTTTCAGCAGGATTGCCATTTCCATTAAGGTTCGTTCCCTCTTTGCTTTCGAGCCAAAAAAAAAACGAACATAAAAAATGCATTTAAAACCAAATTAAAGGATTTCTCGCTTTACGGTGGCGGTGGCGATGCGATGGTCAAGCACCAGAGCAACACCCTCCACCATCAAAGAGGGTGAAATAAACAGGGGAAAAAAACTTCCCACCATCCGCTGAAGAACCTATTTGCAAAAGTGCTTCCACGATGGCGGTTTCTTGTATTTGCTACAGCTTTCTTTAATTTTCTCAGCTCTATTGTTTTACACTTTTATGTAGGAAGGTTGTCGTGGAATGTGGAATTTCAAAAAGATCTAGCTAAACGGCGAAATCCGTTCAAAAAATGACTTCTTTTGAAAATTAAAATCCCATTTTTTTTACAGAATTTGTCTATTAGCCTTAATAGAGAATTAAAAAACATTCAGACCAAAAATCATTTGCATTTGTATTTTTTAACTTTCTGCTCCTGGTTATTTAAAAAAAAACAGGGGATATTATTTTTGATTAAATCTCAGCAGAAAATTTAAAAAATAAATAAGGCAATTTATTTCCAAAACTTGTCTTTTTTGTCATTTTTGTCATTTTTGTCATTTTTGTCATTTTTGTCATTTTTGTCATTTTTGTCATTTTTGTCATTTTTGTCATTTTTGTCATTTTTGTCATTTTTGTCATTTTTGTCATTTTTGTCATTTTTGTCATTTTTGTCATTTCTGTCATTTCTGTCATTTTTGTCATTTTTGTCATTTTTGTCATTTTTGTCATTTTTGTCATTTTTATCATTTTTGTAATTTTTATAATTTTTATAATTTTTATCATTTTTATCATTTTTGTCATTTTTGTCATTTTTGTCATTTTTGTCATTTTTGTCATTTTTGTCATTTTTGTCATTTTTGTCATTTTTGTCATTTTTGTCATTTTTGTCATTTTTGTCATTTTTGTCATTTTTGTCATTTTTGTCATTTTTGTCATTTTTGTCATTTTTGTCATTTTTTTCATTTTTGTCATTTTTGTCATTTTTGTCATTTTTGTCATTTTTGTCATTTTTGTCATTTTTGTCATTTTTGTCATTTTTGTCATTTTTGTCATTTTTGTCATTTTTGTCATTTTTGTCATTTTTGTCATTTTTGTCATTTTTGTCATTTTTGTCATTTTTGTCATTTTTGTCATTTTTGTCATTTTTGTCATTTTTGTCATTTTTGTCATTTTTGTCATTTTTGTCATTTTTGTCATTTTTGTCATTTTTGTCATTTTTGTCATTTTTGTCATTTTTGTCATTTTTGTCATTTTTGTCATTTTTGTCATTTTTGTCATTTTTGTCATTTTTGTCATTTTTGTCATTTTTGTCATTTTTGTCATTTTTGTCATTTTTGTCATTTTTGTCATTTTTGTCATTTTTGTCATTTTTGTCATTTTTGTCATTCTTGTCATTATTGTCATTTTTGTGTTTTTTTGTCATTTTTGTCATTTTTGTCATTTTTGCCATTTTTGTCATTTTTGTCATTTTTGTCATTTTTGTCATTTTTGTCATTTTTGTCATTTTTGTCATTTTTGTCATTTTTGTCATTTTTGTCATTTTTGTCATTTTTGTCATTTTTGTCATTTTTGTCATTTTTGTCATTTTTGTCATTTTTGTCATTATTGTCATTTTTGTGTTTTTTGTGTTTTTTGTCATTTTTGTCATTTTTGTCATTTTTGTCATTTTTGTCATTTTTGTCATTTTTGTCATTTTTGTCATTTTTGTATTTTTTTGTCATTTTTGTCATTTTTGTCATTTTTATAATTTTTTGTAATTTTTGTCATTTTTGTCATTTTTGTCATTTTTGTCATTTTTGTCATTTTTGTCATTTTTGTCATTTTTGTCATTTTTGTCATTTGTGTCATTTTTGTCATTTTTGTCATTTTTGTCATTTTTGTCATTTTTGTCATTTTTGTCATTTTTGTCATTTTTGTCATTTTTGTCATTTTTGTCATTTTTGTCATTTTTGTCATTTTTGTCATTTTTGTCATTTTTGTCATTTTTGTCATTTTTGTCATTTTTGTCATTTTTGTCATTTTTGTCATTTTTGTCATTTTTGTCATTCTTGTCATTATTGTCATTTTTGTGTTTTTTTGTCATTTTTGTCATTTTTGCCATTTTTGTCATTTTTGTCATTTTTGTCATTTTTGTCATTTTTGTCATTTTTGTCATTTTTGTCATTTTTGTCATTTTTGTTTAAAATACATTCTTCAAATTGCAATTTAATCAGCTTAAATTCGGTGAATGTTGATAAGAAATTTCATTTGAATAAATTAAGTCAAAATAAAAAAGGTCAAATTTTACATAAATCCGTGCACCCACTCCAGAAAAAAGGGCTTTCTTCCTTCCTTCCAATGATTTTTCACTTACCCGAGCAGCACGCCCCACAGCCAGGGCAGATCGAGCAGGTAGTGGGACAGCACGGTGATGGCCACGACCTCGGCCGCCGTCGGAATCAGCGTCAGCTGCATTATGATGCGAAACAGCTTCTTGAGGGCGTCGTAGTCCAGCCCCAACCCGGCCAGCAGCATAATATTGATGAGGGACATATCTCTGGCATTTTTTAGGGTGTGAGAAAAAAGGTTTGGGTTTAGCTTGTGGGAAGATATTGGTTTTTTTCATCGAAAATTTATTCAGTCTTGAAAACACTCTTTAAAAATCACAAAACAAGAAATAATTCTCACTTGTCGACGTGCCACCCGAGTAACGTTGCTATGAAATGAACTTAAAAAATCTGGTTTCTTTCCTCCAACTCACCTCAGGAACGCCTCCACCCGGAGCAACCCCTTGAAGTCCGCCAGGCCCACGTTGGTGTACAGAACGCCCCAGAACAGCATGCCCAGCATGTCGGGCAGTCCGACGAGCGTGCACAGCACCCCGGCCACTTGCGCCCCGACAAACAGAAAGCACAGCCGCATCATCGGCGTGTCCGGATCGGTCAGCTCGCGGGGCAGAATCGAGTAGGCCACTCCCCACAGCAGCACAAAGACGGCCAGCAGCGTCAACGGTTGGGACCAGTTGACCCAACCCTTGGCACAACCCGCCCCATCATGACCTCTAGAGAAAACATCGAATTAGTTCAAGCTACACGACCTCCACAACCATCCAAACTACGAACTTAATGGAAGATTCCCGCGAGGTCATCCCCGTACCCGGGGTCGTCAAGCTGGTCACGTTAATTTGCTGCATCTCGTCGGCGGAGCCGCCATTGTCGTCATAGCTGCCGCCGACACCGTACTTGTCGCTCAAGGCCATGGTCAGATCAATCGACGGTATCGGCTGTGGATGCTGCTGCTGCTGCTGCTGAGGAGAAGGAGGAGGGGACCGCTGGACCGGCGGCGTTGGCGCCCGGTTCGAGGACTCGGAGTCGTCCACAGACGTAATGTAAACTGGAAAAGAAAACATCAATTAAATTGATTAGATCCAATTAACCTTCAAGATGTTCAAGAAAAAAAATCAAAACAAACCACCTTTCTGTTTGTGCTTCATCGTGCTTGCGGTACGGTTAGTGAGGGAGATTCTACGGAACGCCGGTAAGCGCGGACCAGCCAACTGCCAGACGGCGACTGAGCGAGCACCTTAGAGTTATCAGGCGAGCGATACGACGGGACGACTTTGACCACGCAGAACGGTTGAGCGAGTTTATCTCACATGTTAACTGATATTTCAAATTGAGATGTGTCGAAGTAATTGTTTGGCGCTGTGTTGACAAGGGTATCACACACACTAATCGGTCTGATCGTCAGAACTAGTTGTTTCCCCTAGTGGTGAAACTAAAAGTATGACGCAAGGAATGTTGCTAAATGAGCTCGAAGCAGTTAGAATCAATATAGGTTCAGCAACCCACGCTCAGTTGATTGTTACATGGAAGAACACGGTGGGTTTAGCTATTTTTAATTTTTTTTAATATTTGCAAAATTTGGAAAAGGTTTTTTTATTACAGTTATCTTAAGTCATTTCAAAAAATCAATACATTTACGTTTGCAATTGAAAAACATTAAACTAACCAAGTTTGTATGAATGTCCCAAGTTTATTTTCATCTCTTTTAAGTCAATAATGCAGTCTGAATACTACAATTAATTTCCAAATTCCTGGTTTATCCCGATTTTGTGATGAATTTCCCAATGTCAGCTTTCATCAGAGGTATGCTAAGGAATGAACATGAGCCATCCAAATTTGTGCGAAAATATTCAACCCTTTTTCCAACAAAAAAAAAATAAATTTCACATTAACCTTACTTTTCGAACCATGTAGATTCTCAAAATAAAAAAAAGAATAAAAATTGAAATACACTCAAACCCCGATGGTTTGACACTAACTGTTGTCAAACGAACGGGGTCACTTTTTAGTTTGACACCCCTTTTACACGGATTTCACACACACTACCAAACGTTTGTTTCGATAGTGTGCGTGAGCGGCGTGTAAAAAGTGACAGTTCGTCACTTTTTAGTTTGACTTTGACCAACCAACGGGGTACAGCCTAAAAAAGTGTCAAACGAAAAAGTGGCCAACCACCGGGGGTTGAGTGTAACGAGCCATGGATTCAACATTTCAATGAAAAAAAGTTTTTAAATGCATCATACACCTATCCAAATGTTTAACAATCATAACTTTACAAAATATAGCATTGCCAAAAAAAAAATTTTTTTGCGAAAAACAAAAGTATTTTACAAAAATTCAAAACATTTTTTAACTAGCTAACTAACTAAAAATGCATTGTAGAGGGAGCGATCTTTTATTACGTAACGCTGAAGGGGGGGGGGAGGGGGAGGAGGGGTCGGAGGCCGTGTTACGCTCAGTACAAAATTTTTAAAATTTGTATGTAAATTTTGTAACAAGGGGGGAGGGGGTCTAAAAATCCGATTTTTTGCGTTACGTAATAAAACAACGCTCTCTAGATTATTTTCAGTTGATTAGACTTCTTTTTTTTTATTAAAATTCTGAGGTTGTTTGAAATACAACAATTTTTTTTGCCCCCTGATTTTTCGAGCCAATTACGATGGGCGACATAATCATTGAAAAAAAGTTTCCTCGAAATTCAAGTATTTTTTTATATCAAAGCATAATTTTACAAATGTTTTATCTACAAAGATCTCTGTATATATTGTTATATTTCTAAAATTGACTAAAATCAACCAAATTATGTTGAATTTTCAAGCTTCTTCTTAGTATTTTTTTTTTTTGATAATATGGTGAGTTTCAAAGTATAAATACTAGAACACATCATGAAACACCGTAATTTTTTGAAAGTACTCAAATTTTTATTATTTGCAACATGGGTATCAAACGATTCGAAACATTGCATGCATTTCCACTGTTTTAGAGTTTTTTTGATAAAAAACTCAAATTTTCACAAAATACCGAATTTTCTCGAGAACACTAAAATTTTCAAAAATTTATAATTCTTGCATTTTTAAGGTTACTGAGTTTTTTGAATGAAATCGAAAACACTCAAATTTTAAAATCCGCAATATGGGTATTAAATGATTCGTAATTTCAAATGTATGTTAACTGTGGTTTGGTTGAGCGTTTTAGCAGAATGCATTACTGTGAATACAAAGAGACGAGTTGTTCCTTTTAATTCCGCTATATATTTTAATATCTTGACAGATACGTATTTCGTCTACTACTTGCAGACTTCATCAGTGTTCTGTTCTCGACTCGAGAACAGAACACTGATGAAGTCTGCAAGTAGTAGACGAAATACGTATCTGTCAAGATATTAAAATATATAGCGGAATTAAAAGGAACAACTCGTCTCTTTGTATTCACAGTATGTTAACTGTTTTAGAGTTTTTTTTAATGAAATTCTCAAATTTTCAAAAAATACCGTATTTTTTGAAAGTACTCAAATTTTCATGATTATCAAATGAAGCGACATTTTACCTACTTTTTCATAAAAAAAACTATAAAACACTTAAAATACATGCAAAACTTCAA
The DNA here is from genome assembly GCF_016801865.2 of Culex pipiens pallens. Lineage (NCBI taxonomy): Eukaryota > Metazoa > Arthropoda > Insecta > Diptera > Culicidae > Culex > Culex pipiens. Next base: position 132,569,629 of record NC_068937.1, on the reverse strand, counting down.
ATCGTTTGCTACCCATGTTTCAAATCAGAAAAATTTGAGAATTTTCAAAAAAATACGGCGTTTTGTTTTTTTTTTTAACTTAGGCCGTTGCAAATATTTTTCAAAGTTGATGTCGCCCCCCCCCCCTTCAAAGTTTGTCTGAAAAATCAGAGGGCAAAACATTTTTTTCCGAAAAACTTCAAAATTTTCACGAAAATAGAAATCTTATCAACTGAAAACAATCTAAAATGCACTTTTCTGCATTGATTATAATATTTAGCATGTTTGGGCCTGTTAAAAAATGTTTTGAATGTTTATAAAATTCCAATGCACAGCACCGCAAAAACAAAATCGCAAAAAATAAAATACTCGTCAATACTAGAATATTTTGGAAACTAATGATGGCAAAACAACTGGGCAGGTGTTTAATGATTTTTTAAACACTTTTTGCATTAAAAGGTTGAAACCATGGCTCGTAATTTCAATTTTTATACTTTTTTATTTTTTTATTTTTGGTTTTAATCAATTTTAGAAATATATTAAATAAAAGTTATCGTCCGTTATCGTTGATAAAATTATCACCGATAGAATTATCGGGATAACGATAACGATAACAATAGATTATTGTTACCGTCCTACTGACTATCGTTATCGTTATCGAACCTCGATAATTTTATCGTTAACAACCTTGAAAAACAAACATTTAAATTGATTTGAAACAACATTCAATGAATTTTCAATAAGTACCTACTTGTAGTAAAAAAAAGGAATCATTCCATTCGGCTAGTGTCTGGACTATCAACCAAGCTAAAAATATATTTTATTTTATTTTATTTATTTTTTTTCAAAAAAGAATTCAATTGTTTGTTTACTCTACACGGGAAAAAATGGCAATTCGTTTATTGTTGTGTTTTAAATATTTTTTTGATTCTTTTTGAATTTGTTTTTTGGAACCACAGACTGAAAATAATTCTTGATTTTCATGTTGAATTTTACGGGCATGTGAAACAATATTTTTGCAAAATACTCTAAATTTTGTAATAAAAACAGTTTAGCGTGCATTTTATTCATTTTAAGCACGTTTGTGCTCGTTCAGATTTTTTTTTGTAAAATTTCAATGTGTCTACTTATAAGAGTTTTTTTTTTCGTAATTCAAATTATACGTATTATTTGAAAACTTATGATGATGTAAACTGCATTTTATCGCTTGCAATATCTAATTCTATAGCTTTTATCTTAAATTGAATTGTGAAATGTGTTTTTTGTGACTTTTTAACCTGCGATACCATAACTAAGCTTGACCATCCTTAAAAATATTTTTTTATTTAAAAAAAAACATCAAAAAACATGTCTTTAAAGCAATTATCCTTATGCTGAGAAATAGCCTCTGGTAGAAAAACATAGCAGGATGACTTTTGGTTACCTTATTAAGAAACAAATATATTTTTGAAAGCTTGTGTTTTTAAATTAATTTCATATTTTTTTCTAACACAGAAAAGATTGAATACAAAGAGGTGTCGGTAAGTCATAAATTTATATAAAATAATCAAAAACAACACTGCACCAAATACAATAAAAAAAAAGTTTAAATTAATTGACTACTAAGCACACCGTGATTCAAGTGGGTATGATTTGTTATCTTTGGCGAAAATACCAACAAGCCATTCACAATATTGGATTCGTCCAATTTTTAGGTCATTTGGGGATCGCTTTGACTGCCAAAACAGTGTGATAACAGATCCTAAGAGTAATCAAATAAAAAGTCGAACCGCAAAATGGATTGATGTGTGTTTTGCTTAATTTTAATAACACAAAGTTATTTTTTGAAAAGTTATAAATAAACTGAAAATTTCACGAGAATCATAAATCTGTCCACAAAAAAAAAGAATAGAAAAAAATATTCGTGAAATTCACGGCCATTTTCACTCGAGCGCAGCGTGAACCATTCACTGGGAACGGCAGCTCAGACGGTCAATATTGACGTTATCAATTAAGGTACCACAACTGATTGTTGTTTACACACTTGGATGCCCTACTGGGGAGCAGAGGATTATTTGAGGGAAAACGCAACTGGGTGTAGTGGCATTTTAATGTTTTATGTTTTTATCTTAACTTTTCAAATGAGATTCAGCATAAAATTATGTTGACACGAATGCCAAAATTATGGTTAAGTGTCACTAATAAATAATAATAATAATATTTTTTATTCTTTTAATAAAGAATCAGTATTTTCACACTTAGATTTTTTTCCCGAATTCGGTAAAGTTTACCGAATTTTCAACTACTGAACAGTTCGGTAAACTGAAAATTACCGAATTCGGTAAAATTTGGTTCATTTTGACAGATGATTTACCGATCTATATTTAACGATTTTTCAACTACCGAATTCGGTAAAAAAAATCTAAGTTTGTTAACAGTTTACCTAGCAAAAAAATGTATATAATAGAACGAAAATTGCAAGTTTATTGGAAGTAACTTATTAATCTATTTCAAAATTTTCAACTGTAGCGAAATATTCTTTCACAGCAATCGGATCCAACCCAACTGATGTCACTACCGGATCAATTCCAGATTGCCAACTTCCAGCTGCCGTCATTTCGCAACCCCACACATTTCACAAAGAATAGAAACCGCCAATTAGCATCACTTTGCACTTTGCTTTACACAACCAGTCTGTGCTGCTCCAATTTGCTTGCTTCACGCACGGAATGTTGTTAACGGTGTGACACAGCATTCTCGTTGCCGAGTCTCACAATGTTGAGAAATAACACAGTATTTAAGGGCATCCATTCACGAAACTTTAAACTTACTTCTAGGTGGGGAGAACTTTTTCATCGATCACCTTGTTTGTGGTTAGCTAGTTGTGAACAATTTGAAAACTTTTATCGAAATCTCCATCAGCTTTCCACTTTTAAAAACAAGGGAAAAAATCAACCAACTGAACACATTTCCAAGAAGAAACTAATTCTTCGAAAATCTCTTTTAATCGTTTTTATAACTGCCCTTAAATCCAATCTAGCCAAATCGGGGAGCATAATTCGGCTTATCTCCGTTTTATAGAACCCACTTTCGTACTTTTGTTAGGGTGGAAAAAAAGGTCCACTGTTGACTTTGAGCACCAAAGTAAAGCGGCGTTATCTTGTTTGTTAAGTCTACCGGAATTTGATTGCTTTCCGGCTTAATTAGAGCAGGTGAGCCTCGCATGCAAAATTGATTGGAGGCTGAGCATTTCTTCACCTCTTTTTTCTGTGTATTTTTTTACGTTATTAATTGATTTTTTTGTTATTTCTGTTATAAGAAAACAAATCCAAAGAAACTTGGCAAGTTAAGTTGAATTCTATCAAATTGATTAAGCATCATTTCTAGAGTAATTTTTGAAAAGTTTTTATTATTTTTATGTGACTTTTTTATTCCTTTTTCTATAAGACATAACCATACCTCTTAATCCTTGCTGCTTCAAATTTAGTGCGCCCCCCATAATGGCCGCCGTTAAATTGCACAACATTTTAAAAGTGTCTCTCGTAAATCACCTGCAATTTTCCCGGACAGCACGAAAAACGAACAGGTTTCGTAGCCTCGAAACGATTTCCACGCGGTGGAAAATTATCACATCCGAGGCAAAGGCTAATGAATTGAAATCGTCGTCCCGGCTCGCGGAAAAGTGCTCCACGTTTCACGGTTCAGCAAAAGAGGGAGGGGTGACATTATCGTCGCCAAGCGACACGAGAACTCTCGTCGGTGAAGTTACAGAACATTCCGTGGAAGAAATTTTAATTAGCACTGCGTTGCACTATCAAAAAAGGTGTAGCCTGCACTTATTTTGGTACACAGTTTAAACAAAGTTTGATTTTGGAATGTGGAAAATTGGTAGGTTTACAATTACATGTTTTCAATGTAATTTTACATCAATTTACGTGAGATGTGTAAAATTACACATAAAAGGATGTAAATTTAAATACGCTGACACAAATTCAGCCAACAATTTCAAGTATTTTCTTCCTTGACCTAATTTGTCTGACTGATTAGTCGCGTCCATTCGCGCCCCCCCTTAATGTATGCCACCGAACGGCGCTCCAATGTTTATGCCCATCGTTAATCGGGATTAGGTCAAGGCAGCTGATGGGATACGCCCTCTATAGGAAGGATTTAACGCCCCATTGATGCTGTCAATGCGTGGCTTTTCGCTGGGAGCTGATAAAATGCGAGCTTTATGATGATTGCATCGATAATTATGGCTGAGAGGGGCTTCTTTTTCTGTAAGGCATTGATTTATATCAACTTTTGCAAATTTGATATCTACCAAATGTAAGAAAGGTCATGAACTCATACTTATTCTTTTCTATTTGCAAATGACCAAAATAATTAGAATGAGGAATTATTTAAAATTGGCGAAATCATTAAACATGTTTTTTACAATAATCAGTAATGGGCTGAACGAACATTACGAGGGGACCACCGATGCATATAACATTTTCCTGTTAAAATATAAAAACAAAAGTTCATCAAATTTGTTAACAATGTTTGCTTCTCATATTTCTTTGATTGTAATTTAAAATTTATGAAATACTTGGAAAATGTTTTTTTTTTATAAATTGAACTAGATTTTTACATCAACCAACCCCTCGGTCATTTCGGTTTGTTTTGATTTTTGACGTTTGTCTGCTTTTTAACTGTCAACATTTTCAGATGTATCAACAATGCTCACTTTTATTTGAGCTATTTTTTACTTTGAACACTTTTTTAAAGCTGTAATTTATTATCAAAGTGCTGATAGGCCGATAATCGAAATAGGCTGAGAAAGGATATAGTTCCCCTAACGCTTTTGCACGTCATTAAACATTTGAATTAAAATATAATGTGATGTAAATTTGCAACAAACATGATTTTACGTGTGATTCAACCGTTTACAACGAATCTCAAGTTTACATCAACTGAGTTTACATGTCATTCAGTTTTTACGTGTCGAGTAAATTCACATTTTTTTCTGTGTAGTTTGACTTCATCCATAAGGTACGTCAAGCTAAAATAAGACAAAATGACATACACACACCAACTTGTATTTGAGTGCTAAAAAAACGTATTCTCAATAATCACAAACAAATTTTAAGCATAAAAAATCCGTAGGGTGGCTACTCAAATCACATTTTTGAATTCCCAACTTTTCAGGAAACTCAAATCATTATAATTTCTAATTTCTAAATTTGAAAAAAAAATGCAATTGTCAGTTTTAGTAAAAAAGCAACTTAACAACAAATTAATGGAAAAATACTTAAGGCATGGAAGCCCTCATGATTTCAACAAAGGGGGAAAAAACAATAAAGAGTTAAACAAAAATAATGGTGCATTAAACATTACCAAAGATTAAGTTTTTGTTCCTAGGTTTCAAAAGGGAATGAAAAGGGTATGGCAAAAACTAAAACAAAATATCTAAATGTTAGTTTTATCAATATATATTTTTTCATTTCGCCTGAGGACAGACCAATTCTCTGAGATTTCGGTCATTCGATTTTTTTTTGTATTTTTTAATCCGGCTGAAACTTTTTTGGTGCCTTCGGTATGTCCAAAGAAGCCATTTTGCATCATTAGTTCGTTCATATAATTTTCCATACAAATTTGGCAGCTGTCCATACAAAAATGATATGTGAAAATTCAAAAATCTGTATCTTTTGAAGTAATTTTTTGATCGATTTGGTGTCTTCGGCAAAGTTGTAGGTATGGATATGGACTGCACTGAAAAAAAAAATGATAAACAGTAAAAAAAAATTTGGTGATTTTTAATTTCACTTTTTGTCACTAAAAATTGATTTGCAAAAAAACACTATCTTTAATTTTTTTTATATTTTTCAGAGGATATCAAATGCCAACTTTTCAGAAATTTCCAGAATGGGCAAAAAATCTTTGACCGAGTTATGATTTTTTGAATCAATACAGATTTTTTTCAAAAAATCGAAAAAATAAAAAAAAACATTAAAAATAGTGTTTTTTTTTTGCAAAACAAGTTCAAGTGACAAAAAGTGAAATTAAAAATCACCAAATTTTTTTACTGTGTATCATTTTTTTAGTGTAGTCCATATCCATACCTACAACTTTGCCGAAGACACCAAATCGATCAAAAAATTCCTTCAAAAGATACACATTTCATTTTTGTAAGGACAGCTGCCAAATTTGTATGGAAAATTATATGAACGAACTAATGATGCAAAATGGCTTCTTTGGGCATACCGAAGGCACCAAAAAAGTTTCAGCCGGATTAAAAATTATAAAAATTAAAATTAAAGAAAAAATACCGATTCCGTAGAGAACTGCTCGACAGCTTTGTTCTTTTAAAAAAAATAAAATTTTGATCGAATGTGTTATCAAGTAGGTATGTCTTCAAATTTGTGTATTTAATATATATTCTTAAATTTCGGAAAAATCTTAAGAGGTTTGGTTGAATTTTGAGCCAAATCGGTTAAGGTTTAAGGGTCGCCTCTTATCGTTGAAGTTTGCATGGGAAAAATTGCAAAAATGTATGGGGAAAAGCAAAAAATTAAAAATTAAACTAAAAGCTTATGTGAAATTTTATGACAAACAACTTTGTCGAAGATCGCAAAACGATCTGAGTCAACGCTGACGAGTTGGATTTTTCTAGAGCGTCCAATTTCCCTTGGGTTGAAAAATCGCGGGAAACGGGAAATTTTCAACCATTTCGCGGGAAATTCCGGGAATTCCCGGGAAATTTAAAATTTAAACAAAATTGTATAGGACAGCGAGTTTATTGGTTTTAATTTCTTTTAAACTTGCTTTTGTAAAAAGTTTGAGAATGTGATTAAAATTAACGTTTTCAGACCAAAAAAAAATTATAAATTATGTCTTTTCATGACAGTTATTTTTTCTAGAACAATTTATACTTTTATCAGCTCTTAATCAAGTTTGAAAAGCTACTTTAGTTTTTCTTGAAAACCTAACATCATATGCATTTGTGCACCTTTAAAGAAGCTTTGTAAAAATATTTTGTTATTTCTTTTATTTTGTAACATGGTTTTCAGCTTAATAAATGACTTTTCAAAGCACAGAAAGATTATTTAAAATATTCGATGAATTAACATCACTCCACAATAACTCTTCCATTTTTTCATAATTATCTTTTCAACACCCATGGTAGCATATTTAATCATACCAATTAAATTTTCTTCCAATTTAATCATGGCTTTGGCGGGAAGGGGTAAAATATCTTATTTTTAATGAAATAACACCAACCATTCTTTTAAAAATAAAATAGTTAATTTTCATCAAGCAAGATCTATTTTATGTTTTGAATGCTTCACAAATTAATATTATCAGAAATAAACCTTGACATGATTTTTTTACCATCTGTTTCAATATTATTCGTTAATTGAATTGAAAAAAAAAACTTTGAAAAAACTATAAGATTTATTATATTTTTCTACACATTTTCAAAAATAATTTCAAATAACTTTAGAAAATTTATACTTTTGCTTAAATTTCGGAAATACTTATAAATTTCCCGGAAACGGGATTTTTTTAAGGGACGGAAATTTAGACGCTTTACATTTTCCCAGCAGCTTTGTTTAAAAAAAAAATCAAAAACGCTGCCATTTCCCGTTACTGAACTGTCAAACATCGTGATTTTTTTTTACAATTTAAATGATGCTGGTGCCATTTTATTGCAGAAAAAGTGCCTGAAAAAACATGGAAAAATTACACAGGCAAAATGTAATGATAGAAGGTAGTAGAATATGCCAAATTCTACCAAAAATAAACATAAACTTGACAAGATAAATGCAAATTAATATACTAAAAATGAAACAAGAAAACCATAAAACAAGAGAAGTAAAGTTTTTCGTAGAACAAAAACTGCTCAAAATGACCTCCTGAACACAAGAAAAATAAAAAAAAATCGAAAAAAAATTTGGGTTGTCGAGGGTTTAAATGACGTGTTTTTTGTAACTTTGCAGAGTTATTTTTTAGAGTGTAAAAATGTTCTACAAAGTTATAGAGTGAAGAAAAACAAAAATGTTGATATTTAAACAAAATGGGTTTGTATGTGTTCTTTACGAGTTTTCAGAATATAACAAAAAATACTTTTAAAAGTGATGATTGGCAATTTTTTTTAAATTTTTAGTCCCTTAAGCTCAGATCAGATAATTTCATAAAAAAATCATAAAAATATTTATTTTTTTAGAGAAAATGTAATCTGAACACATGTGACTTTTCAAAGAATTCCAGAAACCAGTGTTGCCAGACATTTCATCCTAATGGGATTACCTGTGCACGCACGCAACCAAGCTAAACCTGCAAGAAGTTATTAAAATTTCAAACCAGATTGGTTTTCAATTAAATTGCAATTTGCTCCAATCACTCCCAGAGATTGCGGGAAGAACGGAACGGCATTTTACAATAAAGCAAATCGATTATCACCCTCCCCTCCTTGTGGATGTGTGACCGAGCTGGGACTTACTAAAGCCGGAGTTAGTTCAAGTCATTTAGTTCCTCCGCAGACTCTGGTCGGTCTTTTGAATTTGATTTGATTAGTGTTTCTCTACGGGATATTACCAGCAATCATATAGTTCTGGGCAAGGAAATTGACCACAATTAATTTAATCCATTCAACCTTCTGGATTCTAATAAAAGCGTCATTTAGATCAAGCAGATTACGAAGCAAATTTATTCTTGAACACAAACGATGCGAAATGATAGCGAGCCCGCCTAAATCGACGCTAATTTGCCATCATTAGCATCCTGTTTCAAATTTATGATTTACAGACCGGCTTTCAAACTTGTTTAATATCATTACTGACTTTCCTGTTGCCATATATAAATGCACCGAGTAATATCTCCCCCGTACCAGTCTAAGTGGTTGCACCTTTTCCAAAAGGGTCTTACGAAGAAAACCAAAACTTTTCCCCATGCCTTCGCCATGTGGTTGTTACAATTTCCATCGGAATCGGAGTAATCATCTTACGAAAGTTACGGCCAGAACTTGCACTCGCGAGGTCTGCCGAAGTCGACGTCGACTTTCAAACAGAATGTTAGATTTACCTCCTTGAATGGTAGGCAACCGGCTTTATTTTGCCTATATTCGGGCTGATAAATTTCACAAATTTCATTGAATGCATTAAAATATTAAATTTCAAACAAATTTACAAAATCTTTCAAACTAGTTTTTAGAAGTTTTTCTCGTAAAACAAACATTGCATCACCCCTAAAACTCAATCTGTAGCACTAAAAGGACTTTTCCCCATCATCTTGCTGTGCCCTTTTTTTCCCAGAGTGCACCCAAAGCCAGCCAGAGTGGGTAAATAAATAAATTATTGAAAGAGTGCACCAAGTGAATCATATTCTTGCCGGGAACTCTCATGGTACACTTTTATGGTTTTTGCATTTTGCATAAATGTCGGAACCAGGCCAGACTCTAGCGTTTTCCCCTCACATGTACGAGTCCTGGAGGCGATTTGGACCAACTTTTGCAACGGACATAATGTGGAAGTGGGATGCACTCTGTGCTGTGGGTATTTTTGCATGTATGCATTACTTCACTTACACAGGCGTATAACTAAGTTTCTGGCCAGGATGGTTGAAGATGGCTGTTGGGGAAAAGTTGAACGCTGTGAGGTGCTTTGTGGAAGTTTGCATTATAGTCCTGTTTATTTTGGTATTTATTTGCAAAAGAAACCAGAAATATGTGTGGCAATGATGCCTCACTAAACAAAGGCTATAAAATAACTATAACTAATAACCCATCACGAAAAAACATCACCTTAAATTTTTCAACTACACTGAAAAAAAAATAAAAATACTAAATTCCTAAATTCTAGAAATTTTGACCTTATTAATAATCCAAAAAACCCGAATACTAAGTCAGGAAAAGAGGAAAAATTCCTAGAATAAAGGAACTTGGTACTATTTTTTTATTTGAGTGTAATTTTTTTTCGGAACTGACAACACCAATTTCGGGTTAACTAATTTAGTGGGGTTGTTAATCGATAGAATTATCGTCGATAATATTATCGTCTAACGTTATTTCAATAATGGCAAATTATGAAAATTTGAGTATTTTCGAAAATAAGTTATAAAAAAACTCTAATAAAAGTAAAAAAGCATACCAAATTTCGCATCGTTCGATACCCTTATTGCAAATTATAAAATTTGAGTATTTTCAAAAATACAGTATTTTGTGAAATATCCCTATTGATAATCATGTAAATTTGGGTACTTAAAAAAACTGTATTTTGTGAAAATTTGATTATTTCATTCAAAAATCTCTAAAACAGTGAAAATGCATGCCTAATTTAAATTGTTTGATACCCATGTTGCAAATTATGAAAATTTGAGTACTTTAAAAGAAATGCGGTACTTTGGGAAAATTTTAGTATTTATCCATAAAACTCAAATAAAAGTAAAAAAATCATAACAATGTATACCGATTTTGCAAATTATGGAATTTGAGTATTTTCAAAAAATACGTTTTTTATGAAAATTTGAGTATTTAAAAAAAACGATTTTTGTGCAAACCTCCTAAATACTAGAACAGTGAAAAGGCAAACCAATTTTCGCTTCGTTTGATATTCCTATTGAAAATTATGTAAATTTGGGTACAGTCATCCCACATATTCGGAACGGTTTCCAGATCGGCCAATGTTCAAAAAATCATAGCAAAACGATAATTGAACTTAATGATTCGCTTTTACCTTCATTTGAAAGCTTTTCTTGCGATCTTTCGAATGCTGTATCAAACATCTGCAAATTTTAACTTTTATATAAAGTTTTTGAATAATACTTTGACCCTTGAAATCCACAAATTCGGAACACTTTTTTCTTACGAATGTAAACAAACTTTGCATCTCTCCAGGAGTACATATTTATTACCAAATAATGACTTCTCACACTGAAACCAATGAAACTCAAGCTTAGTGATGTTTTATGCATGGTTTGATAACTTATTTTGTGAAAATATCAGTTGAATTCAGGTGTTCCACAATAGTGGGAGGCACAATAACATCCCACAATTATGAAACATGCCATTTGGAGGCAGTGTTTTGCTGCTCTGAACAAAATAGTCTTGGAATGAAGTTTTTTGTTCAAAAAGTACTACTTTTACTAGTGAAATAGCAAGATAATGTCCAAATAAAGGTTCTAAAAACAGTAGGGTCGACAAAAAAGCTACTTTTGGCATGCTATTGACAAATTATCATAAAAGTGTTCCGAATTTGTGGGTGTTCCGAATATGTGGGATGACTGTACTTCAGAAAAAAAACTGTATTTTGAGCAAAATTGGTAATTTCATTCAAAAATCTCTAACACTGTGAAAATGCATGCATAATTTCAAATCGTTTGATACCCATGTTGCAAATTATGAAAATTTGAGTACTTTAAAAAAATACGGTATTTTGTGAAAATTAAAGTATTTATCCATAAAACTCAAAAATAAAAGCAAAAAAGCATACCAATGTATACCGATGCTGCAAATTATAAAATTTGAGTATTTTCAAAAAAATACGGTATTTTGGGTAAACCTCCCAAAAAACTAGAACAGTGAAAATGCAAACCAATTTTCGCTTCGTTTGATACCCATATTGAAAATTATGTAAATTTAGGTACTTCAGAAAAAGCTGTATTTTGAGAAAATTTTGTGATTTCATTCAAAAATCTCTAAAACAGTGCAAATGCATGCATAATTTCAAATCGTTTAATACCCTTGTTGCAAATGATGGAAATTTGAGTACTTTTAAAGAAATACGGTATTTTGGGAAAAATTAAGTATTTATCCCTAAAACTCAAATAAAAGTAAAAAAGCAGACCAATGTATACCGATGTTGCAAATTATGAAATTTGAGTATTTTCAAAAAATACGTTTTTTTTTTTGTGAAAATGTAAGTATTTTCAAAAAAATACGATATTTTGGGTAAACCTCCTAAAATACTAAAACAGTGAAAAAGCAAACCAATTTTCGCTTCGTTTGATACCTATTTTGAAAATTATGTAAATTTGGGTACTTCAGAAAAAAAACTGTATTTTGAGAAAATTTGGTTATTTCATTCAAAAATCTCTAACACAGTGAAAATGCATGCATAATTTCAAATCGTTTGATACCTATGTTGCAAATTATGAAAATTTGAGTACTTTAAAAAAATACGACATTTTGTGAAAATTTAAAACTCAAAAAGTAAAAAAGCATGCCAATGTATACACCAATGATACAAATTATAAAATTCGAAAATTTTCGAAAAATACCTTTTTTTTGTGAAAATTTGAGTATTTTCCAAAAACATACGGTTTTTGTGTAAAACTCGCAAAAATACTGGAACAGTGAAAAAGCAAACCAAATTACGCTTCGTTTAATACCCATATCCATGTTGCAAATTATGAAAATATGTGCACTTAAAAAAATACGGTATTTTGTGAAAATTTAAGTATTTATCCATAAAACTCAAAAGCATATAGCATACCAATGTATACCGATGCTGCAAATTATGAAATTTGAGTATTTTCAAAAAAATACGTTTTTTGTGACAATTTTGGTATTTTCAATAAAATACGGTATTTTGGGTAAACCTCCCAAAAAACTAGAACAGTGAAAAAGCAAACCAATTTTCGCTTCGTTTGATACCCATATTGAAAATTATGTAAATTTGGGTACTTCAGAAAAAACAGTATTTTGAGAAAATTTTGGTCATTTCATTCAAAAATCTCTAAAACAGTGCAAATGCATGCATAATTTCAAATCGTTTTATACCCATGTTGCAAATTATGAAAATTTGAGTGCTTTGAAAAAATACGGTATTTTGTGAAAATTTAAGTATTAATCCCTAAAACTCAAATAAAAGTAAAAAAGCATACCAATGTATACCGATTAAATTATGAAATTTAAGTATTTTCAAAAATACGTTTTTTGTGAAAATTCAAGTATTTTAAAAAAATACGGTATTTTGGGTAAATCTCCTTGAAAACTAGAACAGTGAAAAAGCAACCCAATTTTCGCTTCGTTTGATACCCATATTGAAAATTATGTAAATTTGGGTAGTTCAGAAAAAACTGTATTTTGAGAAAATTTTGTTATTTCATTCAAAAATCTCTAAAACAGTGCAAATGCATGCATAATTTCAAATCGTTTGATATCCATGTTGCAAATCATGAAAATTTGAGTACTTTAAAAAAAATACGGTATTTTGTGAAAATTTAAGTATTTATCTATAAAACTCAAATAAAAGTAAAAAACCATACCAATGTATACCGATGTTGCAAATTATGAAATTTGAGTATTTTCAAAAAATTAAAAATACGGTTTTTGTGTAAACCAGAGAAAACTCCTAAAATACTGGAATAGTGAAAAAGCAAACCAAATTTCGCTTCGTTTGATAACCATATTGAAAATTATGTAAATTTTAGTACTTTAAAAAATACGGTAATCTATGATTTTTTTGTATTTATTTTTAGTTTTTTTGTGGGGTAAGTGTAACAAGCTATGGAAATGCTCGTTAAAAGATTATGAAAACGTGAAAAATCTGTCGGATCTTTTTTAAATTATCATCTTATTCCAGGTCTTGACTTAGACTTTGATAAAACATGTTTCTAAAAAATACTGTTTTGCACTGTAAAAAAAATATTTTCAAATTATTGATTCTCCGTACGTTCTACTCTACTAGTGGGCCAACATGTTGATTTGTTAACAATTGAACTGTTATCACTTAGACGCATCAAATTAGAATGTATTTGAAACTTTTCTTGCATTTTTAGATAAAATAATTATATTTGACTAAAAAGTTGGTCGTTTTAACGAAAAAAATAAATTACTTAGATGATTAATAGTTATTTTTAAAATATAAATACGTTTTGTATGGATTTTTTTCAAAAAAAAAATGTTTATCAGTTCGTTAATACTCTTATGTATTCGTTACCCAAAACAATATATATATTGATGCAACAATTCGTAATTTTGTCCAAACTTAAAAGCTTTATGGTACACCTCTGGAGTTTTTTTAAAAAAGGTCCAATAAACCAAATTTTCAGATTTTGCTTTTTGGGTGTTTTTTAATACCCCTGACTCAAGACGGTTTCAAAAACACCCAAAAAACAAAAAACTGGAAATTTGGTTTATTGGACCTTTTCAAAGAAAACTCCAAACTAGCCCCACCTGAACAAGATTTTAAAAAAGCGCTCAACAAAAGTAATCAAAAGATCCTATTATGGGCTTTCCAAATGTTATAAGAAAACAAAGGATTTGAAAAAAAAAACACCATTCAGTCTTGTATCTCGCGGCGTTTACGTCGTTATTACGGTTTTTTTTTCATAAAATTATTTTTATTGGGTCTTTTTCGGTACTGGGACCAGGTTAGGACCGAGTCGGCTGTTGTAAATACATTTTTCTTACAGCTGAGAGTAATTACAGAGGATCTTGTGTGTAAATGTTAGTGGGAGAGGAGATTTCACGGTTATGTTGTGATAAAATGAACTAATTGCATTGCTAGTAATTGTTCATATTGGAAATTTTAAAATAGGGTCCTAAAGCCATATGTAAATTTTTATGTACAACGATAAAAAAAAAATTATTGAAAACCGTTTCTGATCATTTTTTTTCATTCTAATGCAAAAAAATAAATTGAGAGGACTACATTTTTTCGATGCATCAACTATGATCCCCTTGGAACGAGCTGTCAAGTAGGACCTTTTCTGCCAAGAATTTTTCAAAATTGATTTAAAAATTCATTTTAAATCCTTTACTGTCGTACAAAGGGTCATTGTACTCAAAAAAATAAGCTTTACCGTTGTGAACAATGATATCACAAATCTAAGCTTCGTAACCTCGATAATTTTATCGTCAACATCCTTGAAACTCACCTTTCCAATTAGATTTTGGATTACATCATGAAATCTGGCAACACTGAGCAAATAATAGGGTATTTAAAGTGAACTTGGAATTTTTTTTTATCAAGGTTGAATATTGTAAATTTCAATGAAAAGGATTTTTGAACCAAATTTGATGAATGAAAAAAACTTTAAGAGTAAAAATTGATGCTCTGGCAACATTGTAACACAATAAAATAAGGCATCGAGATTTCAGTCTAGCTTTAATTCTATAAACTATGAAATTAAATAACTAATTGTCTTAATGACATGTTACTTAGGAAAAAAAAAATATAAAAGAAAGAAGTTTGATGTTTGACAATATCAACAACTTTTTCAACACAAACCTGCCAAAATAATTCGAAACCATTCCAAAACGCTGTCACTCAATGTCTCACTTTGGGCCCAACCGATCGTAAACCGGTAATTATCCAATATCCAGAACAAGTACCGACAAGTCATCGCATCGCCCACTCCGAGATAACTACCCTCGTAAGACGACCTTAAAACGTTTCGTCCATAAAAGATAAGAAAAGGTTAACTTTCGTCGTCGTCGTCGTCGTCCCCGCACAGCAACTTTGGGGTCGTTTGAAAAAGGACATCTTGGAGCGACGAGGAGACAGCAACTTAAATTTTGACTCCCCAAATGAGCCTAATTAAAAAGTTTATTCATTACAAAGCACACACCCAAACACTTACACCCTTCAACTTGGGTGGCAAACCGGTCATTTTCTGTGGGTCCGGTTTCCTTCGGAACATAACCGATAGCAGACATTGGGAGCCGGGGAATTATGATGTCCACCAGCGTAGATTACGATCCAGATCTCGGACGTAAATGGACCGAATCGGACCTCCGGGGTGGTTTTACGAGATGCCATCAATCAGGAAGTGGACACACCACCTGGCTCTCTCAACCAACCCCTTGGAGAGGAAAACGGACGCTCCAGTTGGCGCGATAGGACGCAATTAAAACAGCTGAATGGACTTGGTTTGCTGGCGTGAAGAGAGAGTTATTGGAAGGTTGTGCTGGTTTAGATGGGATCGGTTCGATACCAGAGGGCGACCGACAATTATGTGGCCGTGCCAAATGGACTGGACATCATCGGTAGCACCCGGGAGTCTACTCTTTTTTTTTTTCAGCCAGTTAAAAGCCAGATGGTTTATGGCCGGGGAAAGGTAATGATGATCTTTAATGATTCTAATTGGAATTATTTTTTGTAGTTTTTTAGTTTCTGAGTGCTTAAATTTAAATCTTTTACGTCATTTCTTTAAGAAACCTCTTCACATATCCAGATCCACATCCATCTCTGCCAAGAAAAACGCCAAAAACGACAAATTTGTTTACTCCGGAAAACACAACCCGGTTTATAAATCTTCCCCCAACCTGCAATGTTCACAGTCGTGGTTACGCGACAGATGTTCCCATCCCCATTACTTTTGTACTCCATTAGACAAGACATCCACCCACTGTGGAAGAGTGTAAAACTTGTGTCGTCAAACACCTTGCCGTGTTGGCGCGGAAAACATAGTTTCAGGCGCTCACCCCCTACGCCTACAAGTATGCAATTTCACCCTCCCCGTTACAAGTTGAAGCTCGAGATCTGTGCGTGGTCGTGTCGCGGGACGATTCCTCAACGGTTAACCCGTCGTCGTCGTCGACGGTGATGAATCAAAGAAATCACATGGCTTTTGGGAGGAACTGCAGGAAACCTTGGGGGAAAATCCGCCATTATTCACGTTTGTCGCCATCACTGCTCGCCCTCCTGGATGTGGGCAAAGCGTGAGTGAAATGACTACTGCCTTATAAACCGAAATTTATGGCCCCGGATGGTGGCGGCGGATGGGCTCGAGGTTTTCGGCAAAAGGGAGAACTCTTGGAGGTTTGAAAGCACATCACGGTGGAAGAGGGAGAATGATTTGCGGCCGGGGCCATCATCGCGTAGAGTCTCCTTCAACTACGGAGAAGATTCCAACCCACGCCGGATGGAAGTTGTTTTCTATTGTGATCCACGAAGCGATTATTTCTCTCGGTGCAAATCCGGCTTATCCTGGCGGGGCATTGTTTAGGGGGTGTATCATTCCGGTTCCACACGTCCTCACATAAAACCGTTAATTAATTGCCTTTAATTCTAAGTTATAGGACGCCAAATAAATCTCCCGAAAAGCCACCTCCCCTATTGGTTCACCTTGACTAACGATCTCATCACGATTCCAGGGGACCACGACAACAGATCGTAGCAGTCCAGTGGGAAAGGCCCATCGCCATGGTGATAATAGGATTATTTACTATGTCTATTAAAATCTATTTCGTGATACCGCCTGATGGATTTGGCCCAACACCCTATTTCATCATTAATGAAATCCATTCCCTTCAGGCCGGAACCTCCCCTTAACGACGTGTGAATTACCTTTTAACAGAGAGATGTCACCTATCCAAACCAAAACAAAAACCTTACCTTTTTAACACCTCTCTATCGGCAGACCGTGCAGCTGCTCCTCTCCCATGTGCGCGCCAAGTGATTAATCAAACTCACACAAACACCTTATTGCCAAGTTATCACAGCTTCCACCCCACATTCCCACCTCACAATGACCTTGATCCGACCCCACCCCACACCAGCACACCCGGTTTTATCACTATGGAAACGGAGGGTAAATACAGCGCGTCAAGCCGCTGATAACAAAAACAAGCAGCGCCGAACAGATGATTGTCAAAATCGGCTGAGAGAGTGAGTTAAGAGACAGGTTTTGAAACCGGCCACCAGAGGCGCTGCGTGATAATGCGTTATGTTATTGCGGGCAGTTGTGGAGAGAAATGTGCGTAACGGTGCAAACGACGCTTGCGCCTGGAATTATGCTGGGGTGGAGTTGCTTGCAAGTGGAGAGTGGGTTGCATGGAAGTTAATGATTAATGTATTTTTAAAGTGAAAATTGATTATTTTTCTCTGTTCATTATTTCATTGAATATCTAAGAAAGCCGTTTCAATCTTGTCGTGCTATCTTGACACACCCTGAAAATTACTGAAAGTGGGACAACTGGCCAAAGGGATTTCATATCAAAATGCGTTTGACACACGTGCTTGCCCGACACGGAACGGAATCGACGTAACACCTTATAAGGTGGCCCTCTTAAACCATGTGGTTTCGTCAACGGATCCACAGGCGTGTATCGTTCTTTTTGCGACAAGACTCCGCCTCCCGGGTCTCCTAAGTGTGAAGGTATGGGCACGGGGAGAGGGCACCGAATACCTATATTTACACTTAGAATTTTTTGCGTCCGCCCCGGGATTCGAACCGGCGACCTCTGGATTGTGAGTCCAGTGCGCGGTCCGATTGATCCACACAGGCAGACGTGCTTGCCCGACAACCGTAAACATTTGTAATTATAACTCTGAACTCCAGCAACCAACTTCAACCCAACTTCGGGACAATGCACATAATTGTCAACCAAACAAAACGTGTTTGTTATTGTTTACATGGCGTGCTCTTTTTTTGTTTATTCAAGGTTAAACATCAAAACGCAATTTTCTCGGAACGGCAAAAAGCGACAAACGACGAGATAGCACGACAGCATGACAGTGTTGAAATGATCAAAAATGGTTCTGATCAATCTGTCAAACTGTCAAAATTTTAAGACCAAGTCCGAATTTCAACACCCTTAACTCTGTGGGAATTAATATTTTGCACAGTTTGATCGGATTTGATTAGAGAAAGAAATAAACCCTTTTCTAGAGCTTGAGAATTTGGAAAAATTTAGACGTTAAAAACTTTGCTGAAACTTATATTGATACAAAATCTCGCAACCTTTCAAGAAAGCTAGAAGAATTGTGAAAAATTGCAAAACAAAAATAATACCGTAAACTGGGGTCAATCGGGACACATGGGGCGAATTGGGACAGCAGTTTTTACCATGTTGGAGCACAATATTTTGATTTTTCTAGTTGGTTTCGGTTAGAACAGACTCAGACCAACAAAATGTGTACATCCATTTCCAAATTTAAAAGCTTTAAATGCTCTAAAAACTGCTGTCCCTATTCAGACTGTAGTCCCGATTCACCCCAGATTACGGTAACTAAATTGTGAATTAATTCTGACGAAATAAGGTGTAGGTGATTATGTTTCACATGACCAATAAGGCTTTCTAGTCAGAAATTTACCAACACATTCAAAGTATGTTTACATGACAGCTGGACGTTTGTTTGCATCAGGTTTCCTATCTTTTTCTAGCAAAATTTTGTTGTCTAGCGACTTCTAGCTGGTTTATTTGACTGACTGCCCGATATGTCAGCCAACATACTTCGCAGGGCTGTGACAGCTACAGCTCGATCATTGTTTGCATCAGGACACTGTGACGAGGAGTTCGTCATTTTTGAGTTAAATTATATTTTTTTCACTTGGCCTAGAAAGCCTTATATGACAAAGAACTTCACAAAAAGCTATCCAGGTTTTTAAGCGAAGATGGCGTTAGAATTGTGAACGTCCGAAATGTCAACATCGTTCAGTAGTACCAACATTAGAAAAAAAATGTGGCTGCGTGACTTTGACATTTCTGGCGTTCACAATTCGAACGCCATCTTCGCTTGAAAATCTGGATAGCTTTTTGTGAAGTTCTTTGTCATATTGGTCATGTGAAACATAATCACCTACACCTTATTTCGTCAGAATTAATTCACAATTTAGTTATTATTTTTGTTTTGCAATTTTTCACAATTCTTCTAGCTTTCTTGAAAGGTTGCGTGATTTTTTATCAATATAAGTTTCAGGAAAGTTTTTAACGTCTAAATTTCCCAAATTCTCAAGCTCTAGAAAAGGGTTTATTTCTTTCTCTAATCAAATCCGATCGAACTGTGCAAAATATTAATTAATTATTAATTAGCCATCTTTTTGTTATCAAATGTCATTCAATCGATAATATTCATTAATCCAAGTAAATTTCAGACATAAATTGCAGAGTTATTTTTTTTTTTTTTTTTTTTCAAAAAAAATCCGAATTTCCAATATCGAAATTATTGATTCAACTGCTGACAGCCGGGAAACACCCAGCGAAAATTTAGGAAATTGAAAGAGTTATTCTTGCAACAATCTTTGTCTAAGCATGTTGCCATTCAGTTTGACGAGCAACATTTGAAAAGGGAGCACAGGCCTTTTGACAACTAAACTATTTAGCAATTTTCAGCATTCCTTTCACCAAAATCGAAGTGTAAACAAAAGCTGACATTCCCAGCTATCATTTAACACTGCGAGTTTTGTCGAATAGTTACTCCTTGCCTGGGAATTTGCAAAACATGTTCTGATGATTAATTGTTTATGCGCCCTTTTTTTTATTTTTTGCGCCCTTTCCAAATGTTGCTCCAGATGGATTGTTTTTGCGCCGTGATGTAAATTTCAATGAGAATCATCCCGGACCGCGCAAAACTTTTCATTTTTTTTCTAAATTGTGTTCTAAAGTTAAGCTTAAATTTGTGATATTATTGTTCACAACGATAAATCTTATTCTTCTGAGTGCAATGACCCTTTGTACGAACGCAAGTGGGGTTTTAAATCAATTTCAAAAAA
Source organism: Culex pipiens pallens (assembly GCF_016801865.2). NCBI lineage: Eukaryota > Metazoa > Arthropoda > Insecta > Diptera > Culicidae > Culex > Culex pipiens. Next base: position 132,549,250 of record NC_068937.1, on the reverse strand, counting down.
ATTAACGTCGCTGCCCTTCATGACAGAAAGGGTCCTAATTGACAGCTTGTGCCAAGGGAACCATTCAAAAAAATGTTGTCTGGTCAATTTTAATTGTGTTTCACCGTTGTACATAAAACATTACAAAGGGCTTTAGGACAATGTTCTTTGCAAAAAAAAACTAATTCCATAGAGTGAACTAAAAACTTTTAATATTAACTAAATAAATTCGCTAATTTGTCTACTACTCTTCAATTGTAACCATCATTCCCTGCGCCCCATAATCCATCTTAAAAAACTGTTTCGACTTCAGCACATCTTTGCAGTTCTGCCTCAACGAAACGGGACTTCCGGTCCAACTGCTCCCCGCAGCTCCCCCTTCCTCAGCCAGTGTAACCCGGTACCTTCCCGCTTCCTCCTGCGCCCCGAGATGCCACAGCCAGTACAGCGCCTGTCCGGCCGATTCCATGCACCGAAACTTGGCCACAAAGAACAGCTCCTGGAATCGGCAATTAGCGCGATTCGTCCTGGGGCAGCCTTGGTTGACAGCGCCGTGATTGTTGTTATTCTCGTCGTCCCCCCGCACCAGCACCACGCACGTCACGCACGAGGCCTTCTCGGCGGCCAGATGGACCCGGACCGGTTCCCCGGGGGCCACGTAATACTGGACGACACTCGTTTGATGTGACTTTTGCAAATGAATTAATATGTCGTGTTGATTTTTCATCTTGTCACACGGTTGACCGGACGGACAGCAGTAGAGGGTGGCCATTTTTACGGTGGCCACTCCGGGCGGGGGTTGTTGCGTTGGTGGGGTGGAGCTATTTGCTTTTAATTTCAACGACTGTTTGTAGTGTCGATGCAGTCGGCGATGAAGGGGCTGCTGTTGATGGACCACGTTGTTGGGCGCCGCCAAAAGTGGTGCGTTAATTTGCTGGCCATTAGATGACTTTGGATCGCCGGAGGACGGAGTGTTGGCTGATGGGTTGGGTCCAGGAGGATGCTTGTCAGCTGAAAAGTAAATTGTTTTAACAAATTGAAGTTTACAGTGTTGCCAACAGTTTAAAAAATCTCAATTACCATCGTGCTGCCCCAGCGTCTGGACGAGAAAGTTGAAAAGCTTGTCCGCAACGATGCACCGCCCCCGGCCCAGCAAAACGCGGCAAATTGGGCACTTGCTGCTGCGGGACCGGCACCCGGAACAGATCAGGTGGCCGTGGTAGCACTGCCAGGACGGCGGCCGAATCACCTCCAAACAGACGGGGCACTCGAGCAGCCCGGCAATGCCCTGGAGACAGCTCGCGAACCGTGACAGCGACTGGGGGTTGAGGTTCTGTACGGGTTGAGTAGGAAAAAGAAAAGAAGAAAAAAAAAAAAGTTGATGTAATTGCTTATAACTGTTTGCTCAAGAGTTGTTAGGTCGAGGCAGGTTCGAATGCGCAGCTGATCGATCACATGGAGCAAAACTTGTGGGGCCGGCTCCGTTTATGGGAGGTCTTTTACACAGTCTAGTTTAAAATTGTTGATAAAGGCATTCATCGTGGGTATTGGACCAAAAATTGTCTTTTTGCACGGCTTACATTGGTTCAGTACTTTAAATCTTTAAAACAAGCAATTTTTGACCACCCTATTTCAGTTAGGTCATGCAGCAATTCCCCACGAAAACAGCATGATTCGAAAAAAAAGTTCTCCGATCGGGCTCAACGTTTTTCTGGGGGATCCTTGGCCGTAATAATTAGACCCGTATTTTTTTGTTTGGCCATTAGGGTGACCTACGCCGTGTTAGGCTGGTTCGAAAAATGGCAATTTTCGTCGATTTTCGCAAAAACCACTTTTTTCAAAAAATCCTATATCCGTGCCATTTCATCCGATTTTAGCTGTCCTAGACGCAAAAGAAAGGTGATTAGTTTGACTATTTGGGAAAAATAGTAAGAAGTTTCAAAAATCTAGTTTAACATTTGAAAAGGTCGTATGAAAACTTAAAACGCTGTTTTGAAGGTCTCGGGACCAAAGAGCCTATATCTGAAAATATTTTTATCGGATTCCTCGGAAAATTTCACATTACATACAAAAAAATGGTGATGTTATGCTTTCGATACTCTGAGATACGATTTTTTGAAAATAAAAACTGGATTTTTCGACGCGCCACGCGCAAAAATGGGAAAATGACGAAAACGGGGAAAAAAAACTTTTTTCACTTAAACTGCGATAACTTTTAAATTTCAGCGATGACCTATAGATATTATGGTACCAAAAGTTGCGTCTTTTAATTACAAAAATTTTGGTACCCTTACATGTAAATCGACGATAATTGCCATTTTTCGAACCACCCTAACACGGCGTAGGACACCCTAAAGGCCAAACAAAAAAAATACGGGTCTAATTATTTCGGCCAAGGATCCCCCAGAAAAAGTTTGAGCCCGATCGGAGAACTTTTTTTTCGAATTATGCTGTTTTCGTGGGGAATTGCTGCATGAGTATGGTGCATTTGCACTATAAACGCAAAGGGGTGCGACTGCCAAAACCTCTGCTTGGTCCAGACCAAAATCCAGCATAAACCTGTCAGACGTTTCAGACCAATGTGTGTAGATTAGTAAGGTAAGGCGGGTTTCCAGCTGTCAAAATAGTTAGTTAGCACGAAACCCGAATTTTATATGGAGATTTTCAGAAAAGTTAAAATTTGACCATATTCCGAGAAAATTTCAACGGATTTTTTCTGTAGGTTTGTTAAGCATGACAATGTGAACCGAAATAAATTCTTAAAATAAAAATAATTTTTTTCAAAAAAATAAATTCAACTTATCGCGTTTTTCGGTTCAGTTTAGCATGCTTATCAACCCTACGGTGAAATTTGCCCGGAAAATGATCAAAAACTCACTTTTCTGGATATATCCATATAAAATCTGGGAAATCCCACCTTACCTTATCTAATCTACATACATTGGTGTCAGACCAAAGGGGGTTTGGCTGCCAATCACCCTGTCAAACCAAAGAGTAAAAGATTGACAAGCTCAAGACACTGATATTGGTGAACACAAATTAGACAAGATAATTTTCCACCAACAAAAATTTTTAACTAGTCTATTGCTTATAAAATTGTTCAATTAATCGGCTTCTTGTCGAAAGCAGATACAATAAATAGATTTATAGCATTTTTTGATTACTTCAAATTTGAATGGAATTTTCGGTGTTTTCCTGAAGATGAACTTAATTCACGATTTCGGGAATTTATTTTATTCGTGAATACCAGATTTGAGCCAAATCAGATCACTTTTGTTTAAAAATTTTACGTGGAATTTCTGTTATAACACAAACTTGATGTACGACAATTCCTGTCCTAAAATTTGTAATCAATCCCGTAGATACCTGTGGCGCGTGTCACCTAGTGTTATACTTCTACCAGATGGTGACAACGGCATACGTTCGTGTAGAAAAAGCAATTATTCTCTGATTAATAGAGACGGTTACCAACTGTGCCCAGCATTATATCAAACTCAGATGCGTAATCAAATCTGTGTGTGAGTTGGCATCTTCCAGACAGGTTGTCAACCAGCTTTTTCAACTTGTTTCTCCATACTTGTAGACCTGAATATTCATTTGTTTACAACTTATAAAAAAAACTTACATTCTTCTCGAATCCCGAGTTCCACAGCAGCAAACTGACGCCGGGCTTTGTCGAGCGATCTTTGTCACTTCTGACTCGTTTGGCGATCTCAATGATCTTGAGACCGAGCAGGTCTTCGCCGTTGGCCTGTTAATCAAAGATTAATTTATTTAAAAAATTTCAAAGTTGTCATAGAATACTACCTCCAGCACACAGTCTCCAATCCGCACGCCAGCCTTCTCCGCACACGATCCCGGAAGTACGCCGGAAACCCACGGGTACGGATCCCACGGAGTTCGACTCAGGTGCAGTCCCAGACTGCCCCCGGCTTCCGCCGGAATGAACACACTCCGCAAAAGACGATCATCCTCCTCAATATCCGCTACTGCAGCGACTTCTCCCCGATCCACGTTGGCGACCTTCTCCGTTAGCGCGGCAGTGCTGCCAACCGTGCGAGCTTTCACTTGCTCCATTTTTCTTTTCTTCCTATCTTAAACTATGTTTATGATAACTGTCGGCACTCGGATTTTCTGAGCTAAAGTTCACGGTGCTCTGGTTTTCACACACTTGGCTTCCATTTCCCACGCATTTTACTTCGCGTTTTTTGCTTCTTTCAAGATGCCGCACTTTCTTGTTTTTCACTTTTCTGCGCGAAGAGAGGTTATGGTCTGAGGTTTGGTTTAGTTCGTTAGCCGATTCTGTCAGTTGGGAAAAGTCGGTCAAACTGAACTATGGGAAATGTTTCTGTGATGAAAATGATTCATTTGAGACTTTTGAAGGTCATTGTCAGTAACGGCCATGGTTGCCGGATTTTGAATTTTCCGTCAAATTTTTTTGTATGGATAGCTGTCAAAATTGTATGAAGATTTGTATGGAAGTTCTGAAAAATTGCTTCAAAAAGTTTCCGCCAAATAAAAAGCAACATTTTTTTAGAGAATAGCTCATATGTTATCTGCTGAAAACCCTCCACCAAATTAATGCAAAAGTGTCAAGCACCCACATTAAATTCCCATTAACAGTGCCAAAAACATATTCACGAGCTAACAATGATATCAAACTAAACGAATGAGTCTCACGTTTTACAACAATCAAAACGCGGAATTATGACACCCACCACGTACGACCCGTTCTCTCCGATCTAAAAGGGCAGCATCAAGCAATTCCGTTCTCGCGCCAACCCGAAAGTTTGCGTGTGTAATGTTTTTCGAAATCTGTGTCACACACGTCCGCGACGATATGTCACGTAACCGAAACGCAGCCACGTGCGTGACAGAGCGATTTGGTGGGCTTTTGGTCTTTGAACAAAACACTTTGCAAACTTTCCCACCAATTAGTATGCACTTTTGTTGTTGTTTGGTAAATTTGTTTTAATTTGTTTAAAATAAAAAAACAACTACAATACACTCAAACCCCGATGGTTTGACACCAACTGTTGTCAAACGAACGGGGTCACTTTTCAGTTTGACACCTCTTTTACACGGAGTTCACACATACTACCAACACTGTGTGTACTGTTTTGGTAGTGTGCGTGCGCGCCGTGTAAACAGTGACAGTTCGTCACTTTTTAGTTTGACTTTGTCAAACCAACGGGGTACAAACTAAAAATTGTCAAACGAAAAAGTGACCAACCACTGGGGGTTGAGTGTAATATAATTCTAAAAATAATGCAACAAATTGAATAGAAGTGATTTATTTTTAGTATTAACTCCTACGGGTTTATTGACCTTTTCAGAAGTTTGTAGAGAAAAAAAAAATCAACAAGTGATAATGCACTTCGATGGTACTTAGTCGTCAAGGACAACCGCAACAACGCCCCCATTAAAAATGTAATTCCCGAGTTGAGAAACCCTTAAACAATAATATCCTAAAAAAAAAATATTCAATTTGTGTAAGACAACTATGCAAAAAATCAAAAACGAATAAAAATCTAATTTTGAGACAAATTTAAAATAAAAAGTTCAAATATACAACCAAGGGTTACCAACCAGGAAAGACACAACTTTGTTCGAAAGCTCGCAAAAATCCACGAATGCAGCTTTGCAGAACAAAGGATCGATTCGCAAAACAAAACAGCAACAAAAAGGCGTTCAACCATAGTTGGAGTAGAGTCACTCTACGTAAGATGAAAAATGGTAGAGATTTGAGCTCATATTTCAAGTTTCATGATGTCCACTTTTAAGGGACGCCAGCCAGCATCATGCAAATCGGACTGAAAATAGCTCAAAAATTAAAATTTTCAATTACTTCTTCACTTTGTTTTTTTTTTCGCCTCTTCTTCGCAAACCCAATCGTTTAAGGCCGCTCCCAAGAGAGTGGACTACGAACCACTAATCGTTGTTGGGTTTCAACTCGGTGGCCGGGGCTTTTGAAATGGACACACCGTGCTAAAGAGCCCCCCTGTGCAAGGTATAATGACATATACACGTATTAGATAATAACTGGCGCAATTTGGACCATCGTTCCCCGTACTATGTGCGGTGGCTATTATGAACGGACAATCGGGTTTTTTAATGGCGGGTTTGTTCTTTGTTTTTGCTTTTTTTTTGCAGTGGAAGGGAAATTATTGCAATTAAAAATGCCATTTCGGTCATAAATTTGCACTGTCGTTACAAATATGACATGTCCAAAGTGAGTTCATAGTCTTTCTTAAAACAAAAAAAAATTGATGGAGTGGCTCAGTTTTTTACATTTTGTTGCAATAAAATGTTCGTTTTTTCCAGCTTTTGATTGGAAATGTTGATATTGTTGATGAATCTTATTTGTTCAAAATTATGCGATACAAAATAATTCAAAAATTTCAGTTGTGTTGTCCAATATAGGGCCTAATCGTGAAATTTAACAAAGTTTGTTTCATGTCGGATTCAATCATTCCAAGCGAAATAAATGTCATAAGGATTAATTGCGTGACAAGTGTCAAATTTACATTGAAGAATTTTGCAAAATTTAATTGATTGTTTCACAAAAAATAACTCTCTGTATCAATCTTGATGAAACAGGTTGCAAACAGCCTGATGGCAAGATTGTCAAATCTTATGTATGGACCGCGATACTCACATTGGTTGGACCGTGGCCCCCGCTTTTTTGGTCGCTTTACCCCTTTGACGCTAAATATAGGGTTAAAGTGTCAGCAAATGTGCAACTGATAAAAAGATTTTTTTTGTAGAATTATTTAAAATTTAGTTTTTGATGAATAATTTTGAATAGTTTTTTTTTAAATAAATAGCTTGATAAAATAAAATATTATCCAGCCTTTTTAAGGACGAAGTCAACCGTTAAATTTATTTAATGGTAACTTATTAACATGTTTTGGTGTTAAATGACAACCTAGATGACAACATTCCATAGGTCATCTACCCAAGATGCCAAGATAAGGTCCAACTTGTGACGATACACTACCTTTCCTTTACTTTGAAATCGAATCCAGAAGGGAAACAATAACCAGTTGTGTTGGTCCGCACAGGGATCTGAGGTCTCGTTTACAAGGCAAAAGCGTTACCGCATGGCTCGGGCTTAACAAAAAAAATAACTATACAATAAATTGCAATTTCAAACTACAAACCTAAAATTGAAAAATAAATATTATCAGGTTTACCCATAAATAGCCTGTATACCCTATTTTGTGCAACCAGTTTATGGAACGTTCATCCTATATGGACTGTCAAAAGTAAGGTTCACTTTTTGACAAGCTTGCTTGTTGCAAAAGATGGGATAAAAATTTACTTCAAAATAGGCCCCCAAAACCAAAGCTAAAAACTCGATTCGCCACCTACATTCGAGTAGGAGAACTTTGGTGCAAGGTTACGTTTACGTTTTTGCGCGATAAGTGCAAAGGCGAGTGGAAACTATTTTAAGGTTTTTTAAAAAGAAAATTGATCTTTTGGAATAAAATAAAGTTAACAGGGGGTAAGAAATAAAAAGTTCTATCGATTGACTTTTTGATTTTTTTGCTAAGTTGCCTTTTTCATTGAAAATTCTGAGATCCGGATTGAAAACGCGAGAATGAGGTTAGATTTCAAATTTTGAAAATCATTCCAATTACCATTTCTCAAGCGTTGCTTTTATGGTAGAAGTGACTTTAAAAAATATTTGTCCACATTCTCAATTGATTAGTTAGGTTTTGGTTGATTAAAACATTCCCTTATTTTGAATCAGATAATGAACAGGTTAAATCGGCCATCACAAAAATATTTTCGTTTATATCAATTAAGCTATTTATTTCTTACCTGAAAATGGTATAATTTGCTATTAATGTCGATTTTATGATGAAATAAAACAATTTTGAATTTCAAACCAACTTACTCGCTGTAGGTTATAATGAAAACATCACCCCAAGTTTCAGCGCCCTCTAGTGGGGAGTAATTTTGACGTTTGATTGCCTATTGTTCGACGAGATTTGTGTTGACACCTTTTGTGTAGCAAGTCTTGGTTTCCTGTTTTGTGTGTAACTATACGTTTGTATTGTCTTGAATTAAACGTCAAGTTGTTGACCAGAAAACGGAGCGAAAAGACGTGTGTTTTTTGTCTCTTTCGCCGAATTTGAAACGAAGAAAATACAGTCGCTAATTTTCGAGCTTTGGAGGAACAAAAATAATGAACATCAAATTTCGAGCACGCAAAAAAAAATGTGAACTTTACTTTTGAAACCATGTTTTGGAACACTAATAATTGAGTTTTCTCGTATAAATCAATGAAATTAATAATTTCATAATTGAAAACTGATGTTTTTACGTATAATCTATTTTTTTATTATTCATTTTGCAACGATTTTTTTTGCAAAATAGTTCAAATTACTATCTTTTTCTTAATTTTTTTTTAATAGAACAATCAAAAACATGTAGGAAATAGAACATTAGAATGCTGAAAAAAAATCTTATCCTATCTTGACATAAGTTTTAAAAAATTTTAATTTTGATGGCAAAGCCAATTTTTTTTTCTCGAAAAATAATGGGTTTACGCAACTTATTCATGTGTCTTTTAGTTAGGGGTCCTGATTTTCGGTTCAAAGACCAAAAATCACTCACTCATCGCCGAGCGAGTCTTTACCGACTGGAGCAACCATTCGCGAACGAACACTACTCTCAGCCTGCCAGCGACTTGCTCAATCGCTGCACCCAGCGACACAAATACCCGCGTCACACACGAACACGTTCTGAGAGGAGAGAATCTAACAAAATGCCAGCTCTGCGCTCTTTTGGCCCGTACTACCACACAGTTTGCCGTTAATTTATATTTGGTATCGTGGAAATTGATGTCAAATGTGTCTTTGATGGTGTGTTATAAAAAAATTGAAAAACTGTTTTGATAACATTGCTTTTAAGCAGTTTATTAAATGAGCAAAACAAAGCCGATCGCAAACTATTCCGACTCAACTTTGAGCGACATAACGCAATCGGTCTCTATGCACCATTCGCTGCACTACCCGATTGGAGTGAGAGCGAGAGTAAAAAGAGAGTGCTCAGTAGCGATTGATGTGGTAGTGACAAACGGTAGGAATTCATCAGAGCTGTACATTGGAATTTCATAAAAATGAAAAATATCAATCATGCTAAATATGATTATAAATGCAGAAAATGCATTTAACATTGTTTTCAGTTGATTGAACCTCTAATTTCATTAAAATTTTGAAATTTTTTGAAATATTTTTTGCTCTTTATTATTCGGTTAAACTTTGAAGGGGTGGGGGGGGGAGATAAACTTTGAAAAATATTTGTAACGGCCTTAGACCAATGCAGTTTTTGTCCCTTGGCCCTGGCCAGGGACCACGAACAAAGTGGTCAAAAAATTAGCACAAAAAAACTTTTTGCGATAGGTACATTACGTCGAAAATTTTCAAAAATTCAAAAGATTATTAAATTACCCCAAACATGCTAAAAATGATTTTAAACGCAGGGGAATGCATTTCCAATAAATTTCAGCTGATTGCACTTAAATTTCCATTGAAGTTTTGAAGTTTTTTGAAAAAAAAAAATATGTTTTTTGCCCCCTGATTTTTTTCGGGCCAACTTTGAAGGGCGGGGTGACAAAAACTTTCAATAAAATTTGTACCAGCCTAAAACAAAAAAAAATATAAAAAAATAAATTACATAGCCTCTACTTTTAAGTAAAAAAAAAAAAACAAAAATTTAAGCGAAAAAAACTTTTTGCGGTACTGTACATCAAAAGTTCATAAAAATTCAAGAGATTTTGAACCTAGTTTTGAACAAACAAAATAATACTAAAATGATTCGAAACCAAGTTCGAAACCCAGGGTAAGTGGTAGAGTGCAACAATTTTCTCTTTCGATCAAAATCAGTTTTCAAGGTACAGATTTTTGAAGATTTTAATAGACTTTTTATATGGACAGTTGCCAACACTGTTTGGAGACTGTATGGACAAAGTAATGATCAAACCTGTCTTCTTTGGTCATAAATATAAAAAGTCAATACAAAGCTTAAAATAAATAAATAAAAAATAGAAAACATAAATTTGCAATAAATTAGCTTGTTCTTGGGGTAATGAATCTACGGCTGATAACCTTGAAATTACCTTTCCTTTGGATGAAACAAAAAGAATTCATTTGAAATGTTTAATTTTTTTTTATGAAATACTCAAAAGAGTTTAGATAACATACTTTTCCAAATTTTGCTTTAAGGTCGTTTCAAAGTTATCTCAATGAAAAATCAATTTTAACAATGCATTTCAAAACGAAGTATGACTCGTTCTTGATGATTTTGTCACTTTTATTATAATATGGTCCCGTATAATATGGTGAAAATATTTAATTTGTTTTTTAATCCAACCCTCAAGTAATTTGAGCATATATGTATTTGTTTAATATTTCATCGCCGGTGTTAAAATTTGCCGTACCTTTTCATTTTGGCTTTATAATTGCGAAACAGAATTAATAATTTTGTATTGTTGGTTTTAGTTCATCGGACCATCAATTGATAGTGTGTTTCTGACCTGCTGACTGATAAAACCTCAAACCCAAATCATCGCCACCACTGATGGGTGCCAATCGTGTCATCACATCAAATCTCAAACCTCCAAACATGGGCTCCACACTCTACAACAATCCTAAACCACACACAACACCACCTTGTCAAACATGCATCACCGAGTTCACCACTTAATTACTGGAATCTTCTCTCTTCAAAAGCGCTAGATATTATCTTCAACCGCCAAAGTGAAGACACACTCACTGGACACTGTGAATGAACCCTTTTTTTCTCAAACAAACGTTGATTACTCCATTACATTTCATCACACTCTCTCCACGATGTCAATTTTCAATCATTCTATTCCATCTTAAGCAACCCTATTAAAGTTCTTCACGATTTTGATGAATTAACACTTTTCTTCCAGTCAAACATAAACACAAAGTCGTATTCAAATTGCTTCACCCATTCTGCGCCCAATAAAATCGGTAAAACCAAACAAAATTGTTATACAACACTATTAAGTAGCACACCTCCTTCTCCTTCAGTGGCCAGCCGAGAGTTAGTTCTGCTGACACGCCACTGCAAGAGCGGTTGACCAACCCCGACGAACGCGAACTATGCGGTACTCGAAGAAATGCTGAACCACGGGGCGGTGGTTACTGGTAGGTAGGTACGTCCAACCGGCTTAACGATTCGCGGAGAACTGAGCAGGGCTTAGCGAACGCGCGCGCCAGCTCGCTGGTTGAGCTGGGTTTGCGCGAGCTGGATGAGTCAAGAGTCTAGGCAAACGTTAGGGTGACCTGGGAAAAAGTGTTATTAATTCGAGACTCGATTACGAAAAAACTGATCATTAGACTGTTCCAAAGAGATCAGGGAATATGTAATCCAAGATGGCGGCCAAAATGGCGATGGGTGATTATTCGAAAATTCTTTGTAGTCCTTTGGGCAATCGCAAATTTTCCACGGGATTTACCAGGACGCAGAACAGCGTGTTTGCTAATGAGTCAATAAGTTCAAAACGGTGAAACTCGTCCAACTCAAAACCATGTTTACGGTGCAATTCCGCATAAATTTGCATAACCCACTTATCATCCACCTAAAGGTAAATCACGAACTGCACGACATTCCAAGTGACGATGATGACTATCTCACCGGGTTAAATCGATCGGACCCATTTGACGTGATCGATTAGCGGTAAACCGTTGACGGGCTGGAAGTCGCTGACAGGTGCCCACACAATTGTACAAGGTCTTAGAAAAAAGCCGCTGCATGTTTTGCGACTGCGATGCGAATCAGTCCGATTTCCTTCCGCGGCTTAATCACAGCGACTAAACTATGCTTGTTTTGTTTGCATTTTGTTACACCACTAGAGGGTGGAAAAACAACAGGAAATTAGCGAAAGCATGTGCGGCGTAGTTTGTAAGTGGTTGTAACAATGTTGCCGGGAATGTTTCGCGGTGAAATGTGTGATTAATTTGTGTATCCAAAGACAAGAGCGGGAGAACGGTAGCATAATTTTTGAGTCGTGAGGCATCTACACTAAGATCGCATGGCAAATTAAGAGGAATAAACACGAAAAACGCTATAACTTGTCCTCCAACCGAAACAGGTCAATACCAGCCTGGGGATTGTAAATCAGAGTCCGAAGATGATGCATGGTCATCTGACTTCTGACTGTAGAAATTGTGGGAAAGTCCATAAATGTCTTGTTTCATGATCACGTGACTAAACAGTTGTGCAGGATGAATTTGTGCATATCTAATTGTTGATTACATTTTTCGCAAGATTAACAACTGAAAGCGAGACCGTAACAAAAACATCATTGAAAAAACAGTAAACAGTAAATCTGTCAAACTGAAATGTCACTTTTGACTTAGTGTTTGTATGCTGCCTTGTGAAAATCCATGTTTAAAAATGAGATCTTCCCTCCAATTTCAATATAATACCCTTAACACAAAACATATTTTCCTCGCCCCAAACGACCCCCCTCTTGAAGTGTCTACGTGGTTTATGGATGGTCCCTACTACACCAGCAGGTGTAAAAATGGCATGTCACTTTTGGTAGATGAGCAACTAGGTGCTGAAAAGACAGAATGCGTAACGTGATTTTCGAATGCTCCCTACTGGTCCTCACTACTACAAATGTAAACATAAACAAAGTAGAAGGCAATGTTTAAGCTCAAGCGTGACTTATTTTTTGCCTGGGTGATGAATAGAGAGAATGCGTAACGTGATTTCCGAATGATCCCACTTTGTTTACATCTACAAAGTAGGACGCTGTTGAAGCACAAGCATGACTTTTTTCTTACTGGTAAATGGGCTGTTTTATAATCAGTGGTATGTGTTTTATTTTGTCTAGTTTTTGTCATTTTTTGCTGGAAAATTATGTTTGTTTTCAAGTTTCGATCAGTTAGATGAGATTTTTCTTTGTACGGGTGATGAAAAACTGCGGCGATTAGTCATTTTGCGATGTCGCAGATGAATTACAGAGAAAAAACATCGCATATTCTAGTGAAGCTGATCCAATAAACAGAGAAGATTTTTACCAAAAGGTTTTCAAATGGAATCAAATAATCAAAACACAACAATTCAGGATGGATACAACCGCATCGACTCCATCAACAACTTCTATTCATAATTATAAAAAATATACGATCTCACCTTCAACTTTCTTAAGATTTGTTCAGATCTTCAAAATCCACATATTTTTCATTCTTGCAAAAAAAACAATTTTTAATAATCGATAACAATACTCTCTACTTTTGGCAAACAGCAAATTGGTTCCACTTTAACAGTTCAAAATTGAGGCCGTTTTGCGAACCACTATTCAGCACCCAGTTTTTTGCTGCTGAAGTAACTTGCGCCAGAAGTGGATGGAATTTTGTGAATCAGAAGAGCAAACGAATGGAAGTTCCGATATTATGTATCTTTGATGCGTAGCTATAATATCGGAGTAAGATTATTCAATATTATTTAGTTATTGATAATTCGTCACTAACATTTCAAAACTCGTTAGACATAACGCTTATAAATTGAAATGTTAGTGACGAATTATGCCAATCTCGATTTCAATCCTTTTCTTAAGATTTGTTGACTTTTAATACCTCAAAAATAAATTAATTATTGAATCAAAATAAATTATAGATCGATTACGATACTTCCCACTTCTTGGTATCATTTTGCGAAAAGTAAATTGGTTCTGATTTGACAGTTCTAAATTGAGACCCCTTTGCGAACCACTTTTCTGCAGCCAGATGAGCAATGATTGTAAACATAACGAAATTTATTCAATTTAGTGGTGCTAACAATGAGATTCACGAAAAATCTTCTACTGATTGATTTTCTTAGAAAAGATTGGCTGGCATCGAAGATCATTGTTCTGAACTTTCATAAAGGTGATCTAACCACAGTCTGCCACCATACACAAAATCTAAGGAGTTTTGAAAAAAAAGATGGAAGTTAAAGCGTGAATTGTAAAAGTAAATATGCTTTCTAAACGTTTAATTTTCAAATCAAAAAGACACCAATTAATCAATATTGCTATTGTTTTTTTTTTTGTGGAAACATATATCAATGCTTTTATTTTGTTGAATCCTGTTAAAAACAACCCTTTAGTAAGGCTCAAAACCACTTATTCTGGACATTTCAAAATGCTCGGCAGAATTTTTTAATTTCGCAATTATTTCTATAGAATTTATGTTTTTGTCCAGTATCAGATTTTGCACCATTCTAAATTCTAGAGCAAAATAATGCCTTTTACAGTCCCTTAAAAAATATAAAATATCGGAAAAGTTGAAATGAAAAATTAAAACAAAAATTGGGCTTTATTTCGGGCTCCTATTTTTTCTTGAAATTGCTTTTCACAACCCACAATTTTCGTAATATTTACATGCGCTTTTTGTTAAACGAACGGGGTCACTTTTTAGTTTGACATCCTCTTGACACGGAGTTCACACACCCAACACTTGCTTTGATAGTGTATGTGAGAGCCGTGTAAAAAGTGACAGCACGGACGAACGGACATGACACGGGATTTCAAAAAGTGAAGCCGGTTTTCTTTTACTTCTTCTTGGCGCTAACCTGCGCAGGCGAGATCGCTTGTGTCAAAACCATCGCGCCACGTGGTTTTAAACGTAAACAAAGCCAGCTGATGCTGCAAATTCATGGGCACTTTTTGAAATGGTCGAATGAATATATATTAATTCAATTCAATTCAATTCGGTTTTATTGGTGAATAATCAAGATACAATGAGTTATTTTGAAGTGCATAACAGAGTTTTGGAGTTCCTTACAGCTGTGTGTTGCATCATAATCCATTTAGGAACAATTATTTCTTTAACTAAGGCACTAGCAAGAGTAAGAAAAAACTATAAAAAAAACTTACAGAAATTGCAAAGGAAAGGGGATAGAGGAAGAGAAAGCTTATATCTAGATCACAGGTAATTTATCCTTTGTAGATGTGTTTGATCATCAGTTCCCCAAGGGCCAGGAATTGTTCTGCCTTGTTCCGGCAGCTCCGAAACCGCGTCATCATCTCCCCCGCGAGAGCAAAGAACTCCGGCAGGGTGAAGAGATCTTCCCCGGTGACTTCTTGCTGGGCCGTACTGCCGCTACCGGCAGCGACCACGCTGGCGAACGAACGCCCCCAACCAGGAGGGAACGCTGAGTTTTCCGCTGGAACCGTACGCTGTCCAGCTGCAGGAACGGCTGCGCTCGTACTTCGCTGAGGAGGGTGGGACGCTTTCTTCTTCCTCTTTTCCTGCTCCTCGAGGTAGACCTTGCGCGCGACGCATCCGCGGTAATTGCCGGTATGGTTACCGTCACAGTTTGCACACTTTACGCGTAGCTTAGTTTGTTCTGCCTTGTCCCCCAAGTCCGCCTTACGTGGCAGTGCGCACGTCTCCGAGAGGTGTGACTCACCGCACTTCACGCAGCGGGGCCGGAGGTTGCAGTTCCGCGAGCCGTGGCCAAATTTCTGACAACGGTGGCATTGCGCTACGTCCGTCGGGTTTTTGGTGTAAAACCGCCAGTTTACCCAAAAACCGTCCAACGTCTTAGTCCGCCGCAGATCTTGGAGCTTGACGGTGCCGCGGTCGAAGTACAACAGGTACAGTGTGTGCACACCCGTGACTGTTGTCTTTCGCGAGAGCACTTTTATCTCCCGCGGTTTTATTCCGGCGTCCGAAAGGTGACCCTTCAGGTCGGCGATCGGACGGTCTTGATAACCCTGCAAGACGACCTTAACAGGGGGCTTCTCGGGGTTGAATGTGTAGAAGTTGAAGTTGCTACGCTTCAATTCTTCAAACACCAGGTCGAAATTCTTTTTGGTCAGTGTGATCACTTGCACTGCCGACTTACCGATTTTCAGACAATATCCGAGGCCTTCCAGCAACTCGTCAACATCGTCCGCTAACGTGTCCAAAACAAAAATTGGAGGTGGTCTACGTTCCACTGGAGAGTTGTTCTTTTTTGACGTCGGCACTTTTTTCCGTGCACGACCATCATCGTCGTCGTCGTCGTCGGTAGTGCTGCTACCGTCAGATTTGTTATTTACTTCGTCGTCGCTCAGCATCTGGAACTCGTTCCTGATGGGGATGTTGGCGGATGTTGATGTGCCACTGGTCGTGGCACCGGAAGTACCGGAACGGGTTCGCACTGGTGATCTTGGGACATATCCGGGATGTAGTAGCTTTTTGTCGATGCCTTCAGCGCTGACGCTCCCCTGCGCGATGGCGGCCGACACGGCGTTGGTTTGTTTACCTTTTTGCACACGGCCGGTAGACGAACTTCGCGGGTTTTTCGAGGCCGCACTCGAACTGCCACGGCCACGGCCGGCCTTTGGCATGCTGGAGAAGCAAACTCACGGGTGACCACAATCAATTACGGCGAAAAAAATCGAAAAAACGATGGAGCACTGAGCACTAGCTGCATGCTCTCGTGCGTACACGGAGGGAGCTAAATATATATTAAAAATACATTTTTTATCAATTTTTCGGCAATTTTAGTAAAAGAGATGAATTACCTAGAATCATAAAGACAAACTTAATGCCAATAAACTGTGAATAGTACCATAGAAATGCTGAATATTGTAATTAAATATTTCAAAAGGCTTTTTGAGAAATCATGCATAATCGCTCGATGCTACTTCGACAACTTGAATGTAGATGGTGCTAGTGATAGATTGCTTCAGAAATTTAAAGAAAATTTGTTCTTGGTGTTAGGGGAAATATGCCCATTTTAATCACTCTAAGCCGTTCGACCAATTCTCATCACTTTTGCCGTTTTTCGCTATTAAATCAACATTTTCAGATGTATCAACAATGGAGAGTTGCTTGCTCACTTTTGTTTGAGCTATTTAATACTTTGGAACAGTCAAAAACACTTTATGAAAGCTGTAATTCATGATCAAAGTGCTGATAGGCCGAAAATAGAAATAGGCTGAGAAAGGGTATAGTTCCCCTATGTCCGTTCGTTCGTGGTGAAACTCAGTGATTTTCTAGAAATATCAACAATTTTTAATTTAGACCAAATTTAAGCATCTTTACAAAAGCTGAAAATTTGTGTACAGTCATCCCACATGTTCGGAACACCCACAAATTTGGAACAATTTTGTGATAATTTGACGATAGCATGTCAAAATCAGCCATTCTGTCGAGGCTACTATTTTTAGGGCCTTCATTTGGACATTCTTTTTCTATTTTACTTGTAAAAGTTGTACCGTCAACTGGGGCGAATTGGGACACATGAGGCTAATTGGGTCAGCAGTTTTAACCATGTTAGAGCACAATATTTTGATTTTTCTAATTGGTTTCGGATAGCACAGACTCAGACCAATAAAATGTGTACACCCATTTCCAAATTAAAACCTTTAAGTGCTCTAAACAAATCTGTCCCTATTCGCCCCAGCTGACGGTACTTTCTGAACAAACAACATCATTTAAAGACTATTTTATCCAGAGCAGCAAACACTGCCTCCAAATTGCTTGTTCCATATTTGTGGAATGTTATTGTGCATCCCACAATTTTAGAACACCTAAATTAACAGATATTTTCTCAAAAAAAAAATATCAGACCTTGTTTTTAATATAACTAAGCTTGAGATTCATTGTTTTCAGTATGTGAAATTATTATTTATTAGAAAATTTGTACTCCTGGAGAGAATCAAAATTTGTTTACATCCGTAAGCAAAAAGTGATCCGAATTTGTGGATTTCAAGGGTCAATGTTTTTTTTCTTTTAAAAAAATGATACAAAACCGAATGATCACAAGAAAAGTTTCCACATTATGTTCAACTAACGACTTATTTCTATGATTTTTTGAACATTGGTCGATCTGTAAACCGTTCCGAATATGTGCGATGAGTGTAATTAAGACATGAAAAAAATCACAAAGTGTAAACGTCGATGGAAAACTAGACAATTTATAAAAAATAGGATTTTCTCAAAAGCACTATCTTAGACATGTGATTGGTTGGAAAAGAAAACGTTAAATTTGGCATTCAACGCGCACCAGCTTTATTGAACTAATTTACCAAGCAGTAATAAATTATACTTAATTTCTAAAATCGAAAAAAAAATTTTGAATGGTTGTTTGATCAATTCTATGCAAACTTCGTTTGTTAATAATTTTATCATTTAGAATTTCTTTTGTTTTACTTATTTCGTAAAGTTTATAAAACGTTGAATTTTTTCTGTCACACTAACACTGTCGACATACAAGATTGGGACCACTAGCGTGTCCAGATCCGCGAGAAAGGTGGGGCAACAATATGAGCGTTTTAAAAATTTCGTAGTTTATGGGCATCCCCTGAACAATTATAGAACAAATTTCTTAGGATGGTGGGGCAGTTGCCCCATGTTGCCCCACCCTGTGCACGCTAGTGATTGGGAACAAATCTTGCTTCTCTCCCCTATTTCAATTCCAAAACTATCAAATTTGTGAAAAAATCGTAAATTCCGTAAAAAATCCACCTTCATTGCAAGCTCGGGAGGTGTTGAATAAATAGTAAAAAATATATTTAAGGACTGAATGCAAATTTACACGTTTAAAGAAGAATTGCATAAAGCAGACTGCTTCAAGTGGTCCCAAAATTTAGCAATCCTCCAACCAATTTTCCTCAAGCCCACTTCAAGTAATGATAGAAGAGTGCTAAACTCAACTGCAACAACACCGCGTTCAAAACAATAGCAATATCCATTAGGCAAACCTTCGTCAGCACCAAACCGTTAAAATCAACAACAATCTCTGCTCGGCCGGTCCCATTTGCGAGAATGATGGCCCTTTTGTTTTTCGGAAAAACATTTACTCTTTAGTCGCGTACTTACCGGGGAAACCTTGACCGAAGCCGTAACTTGTGGCACGATACAAGTGGAAACAATGTAAACATTTTTTTGCGTGTTTGAAAATATTTTATTTCAGTAAAACTTAGAATTAAATAAAAAAAAAGATAATTAAAATCAAACTCTTCAAACTACAGATCTGCCAACCGTTTGATGCTGGCCTTCAGGAGGATTTCCGTTTCCGGCTCAAACGTAGACCGGATGGAGTCGGCCGAGTAGAACACGCCACTCCGGATGTTGCTAATATCCTGTATATGAAAGTGTGAGAATTAATTACTAATCATATCAATCTGACTCCGCGTTGCAAATTTGTCTTATTTGCAAAATAAAACAGCAAATAAGACAAACAAGCAATTATCAAACCACCCCATCCCCTTCACAGATGCCACTTACATTCCACGATTTGGCCTGCATCGGGTGCACCTCGGACCGGGAGATGAGCTCCTTGCCCAGGATGTGGTTGGGGCCGGCTTTCCGGATGACCACCTCGAGCGCGTAGTTGCGGCTTTCCGCTTCGCCGCCCTGGAACAGCGCCGAGATGAAGATATCGCCGATGGAGCTGCAAACGAGGAGGGGAAGAAGGGAGAATCGAAATGAAAATCAGACTGAAAGCCGCAGTCCCAGTAATTTGGGTGGGATGAGCACGATATAAACAAGGCAGTGGTGCTAGACTTGGTGCGATTGCGATTCCATGGGAAATAAATAAAAACATTATTTGACTCTATTTAAAGCAATAAAAAAACTTAGGATGTAAAATGAGGCCTCTTTCAAATGTTAGTCTTGTTAAAAATGTTAGTTACATTTTAGTCGGAATGAAAAAATATTGTTAGACTCGGGCAATCATGGATATAAAATGAATATTAACCCTGTACAGTCCAGACTCGATTATCCAAAGCCTTGATTATCCGAAGGTTTGTATGGGACGTACTTTTTTATTTTCTTACTTTAAACATCAAATTCGATTTCTTCGACCCAATTTTTGTCAAATTTTAATAATTGATTGCCTTTAAAATTCAAAAATACTTATTTTCCATATTTCGTTATCACCATTTAGGCCGCCATCTTGGATTTGAAAATTCTAAATCACTTTAGAGTAGTGTAAGGATTTTTTTTTCGTGATTCGATTGTTCGAAGTTTTGATTATCCGAAGTGAAATTTTGACAAGGCCTTCGGAATATCGAGTCTAGACTGTACTACTCATTTTTTTCTTACTTCCCTTCTGCTTCATTTTAGGCAACATAAGCTGGTCACGGTGTGCTTTCGGGGCAACCTTAAGGAGAAAAAATAGTCATCGCTACTTTCAAATGTGTCTTATAGGAAATTTTCTCAGCTTTACAATGCTTCTAAGAGCGAAATGTTTGATCAAGAAATTTCTAAGATATCTTTATTTTATGTTTTTTGTTTTGAATTCCTTCATCATTTATTGGAAACTGTTTAATAACAGTTTAGGAAACTTGTCAAATGATGTGTTTTATGTGTAAATTACTCATCAAAATGTGCAAAATAAGACAAAGAACAACTGAGTAATAGGTTGCAAATCGTTAAACATTTTAAAAATGAAGTTTTAACTGAGTTTTTGAATACGCGAATTTATTTAGAAATTAAAATCAGAAAACCGTATTAAAATATACGTTTGCATGATTTCATATATTAT
The DNA here is from genome assembly GCF_016801865.2 of Culex pipiens pallens. Taxonomy (NCBI): domain Eukaryota; kingdom Metazoa; phylum Arthropoda; class Insecta; order Diptera; family Culicidae; genus Culex; species Culex pipiens. The sequence goes on along the minus strand of NC_068937.1, from coordinate 132,528,754 downwards.
TACATAATTTTTGTGTACAAATCTCAGCCGTTGGCTCTGATTAAGTTTGTATTTAGCTGAAAAAAAAAACCGAAATTTTTGCAGGTTTGAGATTGTTAAAGGAAATTAGATATTTATGGGTAAGTATCATATTTCCTTAACCAAACATCAATCAGTTGCATTAATACCAAAAAATGTTATTTACTCGAAATTAAACTACAAATTACTATGTAGAGTTTCAGGGAAAATACTGTTCATGAGTTTAAAAGCTTTTTTTGCAATGTTATAGAAGTCTTATCCCGAGCAGACGGAAACAACTTGGGAATAACATTCTTTGTTATTTGAAAATACTAAGCCATAACATGTTATGTTATTTATAACAAGATTTGTTATTCGCCGTTATGATTTTTTTGTTATTGGATTGTTATTGTAATAACAGACTTATAACATTTGTAGTTATTCTTCGAACAAATCTTTGTTATTATTTTTTGTTATTTTAACAACTAATCCGATCATCTCAAAAACATTTGGAGGTATTCTTCCATAACAAAAAAAATTATTTCCGAGTTGTTCTGGCTTCCAATCAATATCAGACTAATAACAAATTTTGTTATGATAACATAAACTGTTATTGAACTCTTATGCAAAAATGGATTTTTCAAGAATATTCCATAACACTTTCTGTTATTTTAACAGTATTTGTTATTGAAATGGCATGAATTTAGTTTTTACCGTCTGTTCGGGATCTGTTTTAAAACGTTATACAAGTATCTTGAGTTTTGCTCAAATGAACTTGTATAATTAGGCTTCTGTTTGATTTTTTATATATTTTTTTCAACAAAAAAATGTTTGTGAAGGTGGTTTCAACATTCTCAGTTGAAACACACGAATTTTATTGCTACTTTCAAATGCATTTTCAACAGTAAAACATTAAAAATAATATATTTAATTTATACTCATGAAAATATGACTGTTGAAGCATGCAGCAGTAATTTGTAGCACATTTTCTAATTTAAATAATGTTTTGTATCTATGTTCCTGGTCAAATTCAAGGTTCATGTCTGTTTAAGGAAATATTATATATTCATAAAAATGCAATAATACCCTTAACAATCTCACACCTGCAAAAATTTTGGTTATATCAGCCAAATCAGAGCAGACACGTGATATATTTTCACAAAAAATATGTAATAATCTATTAATTCAAGTAAAATTTTCATTTAAATTAGGTATTATGATTTTAATTACTGAATAAATCTTAAAAATTCAAAACTCAGTTAAATTATAATTTTCAAAATGTTTATCGATTTGCAACCTTCTACAAATTTGTTTTTGTCTTATTTTGCACATTTTGATGAGAAAATGACACATAAAACACATCATTTGACAAGTTTCCCTAACTGTTTTTAAAAAGTTTTCAATAAATGATTGAGGATTTGAAATCAAAAACTTAAAATGAAGATATCTCAGCAATTTCTCGATGAAACATTTCGCTCTTAGGAGCATTGGAAAGCTGAGAAAATTTCCTATAAGACACATTAGAAAGTAGCGATGACTTTTTTTTTCCTGATAAGGTTGTTCTAGAAAACACGCCGTGTGGTACAAATATTTTTAAAAGTTTATGTCACCAAATTAAAAAAAAATAGAATGGCTTACAATTAATATTGTACCAAATTTATTTAAAATGTAAAAGCACAGCTTTAATTGTTTAATTGTTTAATTGTTTCATTGTTTCATTGATTTTTTTCATTTTTTTTTTCAATTTCTTGTTTTATTTTAGAAATTTGGAAACAGAAGTATTGAAAAATTGTTTTGATCATCATTATTGATGTGTTGCCAGAAAATAAGCAAAATATTAACAATACTCTTATTTGATTCCAAATGCATTTTTAAGCGTAATTTAGTGTATTTGAATAACTTGCAATTTATAATTAAAGTTTTTTAGCATAAACATTCAAACTAAAAAAAAATGGCTTAAGGCCATTGAAAATATTGTTAAAAATTTATGTCACCCCGATTTTTTATTTGAATTTGTGGTAGTTTTGTTGACCAAATGATTGCACGAAATCTGTAATAATGCAATGCATTTTACAATTCTTTTTTCTTCAAATAGTTGACTATGCAATTTCAGCTGGAATCAGTTATTATTGCACCAACCAAACCTCTCATGCACTCCGGAATTCGCACTTCCAAAGCAATTAGGTTCATAAATCAAATATTTCCCAATGGTCATTCGACCGTGGCCAGCTACGATGCACGTGGCCACCCGCATTCTGGTGCACTAATTTATGACGACCGACCCACCCACCCCTTCCTCACCTCGGATCCGAGATTAATTTCAGCCAAAATTTACGACCGTCCAGCACCAGCACCAGACAGGCGTTGTCAACAGGTGTCCTGGGCGGGAGCGAAATCTCCGCCGAGGCCGTCCCAAACGAAATGATTGGCGTCCGGTGGCGCTCGGTCACGTGCCGGTCCAGCTCGGAAGCTGTAAATAAACAAGAAGACTCTCAGATTTGCAGGGTGGGGTTGGGTAAGTTGAGGTCGTATTCCTTACCACCGATCTTATCGTTGCAATACTCGCCGCAAGGACAGCACAAGCTGCACTCGGGTTCAATTCCGGCGATTCGCTGTTTGTGACCGTTGACGGAAGATGGCACCACCAGCTGGAGGCCACCGTTTTCTGGGATGCTGCTCAGGCTTTCGGCCGAAACGTTGCACGACAGGGACGAGGTTGGTCGGCGCGGGGTGGTCGATGTGACCGCGGACAGGCTGTTGCAGGAGCTGGTCAGTTCCGGGGCGAGCCGGTTGGCCGAGGTGCAGCGGGGAACGGACACCGTGTTGTCGCGGCTGGTGAGAGGAAATCCAAGTTATTGGCAAATCATTTAAAATATTGAAAGAAATTCTCACTTGAAAATCTCACTCGACGACAGCGACAGCGACTTCCCCTTCAGCGATTGCAGATCTCCCCCGCAGGACTCCCCACAGGCCGCTTTGCTCAAGTTCCCCACCGAAGAAGCCTTGCCCATGATCTTCGCCAGAAACTTGTGCGTGTGCGAGTGCAGCGGTTTCCCGCCAGATGGCAGATTTCCCTCACTATTAAACGGACTTCCGCCGGCGCGGCTCTTCCGGTTGCACTTGGCCCCAAAAAGGCGTTCCCGCAGCTTCCCGTCCCCGCCCTCACTCAGCTGAAACGCCTCCGTAATCGACTGATAAACCTGCTCGGCCAGCAGCGACCTCCCGACGGTGTACTTTTCCCGACAGATGGCGCACTTTTCCGACCGGACGCGACATCGCGAGCAAACCAGGTGGCCATTTTGGCACTGGAACACCGGCGGAGGGATCGTGTCGAAGCAGACCGGACACTCGAGGGCCGCCACGATGGTTTGCATGCTGGCCGAGAGGCGCTCCAGGTTGATGGGCATCGGGCCGCAGCACAGGGATTCCGGGTTGCAGGTCGGTTCCATGCCGGTGCTCCAGAGGAGAAGCGTGACGGTGTCCGTTTTGGAGCGCACCATGCCGGCCACTTCGGCGATTCGCATGCCCAGAACGTCCTCGTTGTTGACCTGGGTTTGGGATGATAATAATAATTATAGATTGAATTCCAAAATCGATTTCATTTCGACATACAGTCAAGACTCCATTATCCGAAGCCTCGTTTATCAGAAGTTTCGATTATTCAAAGCTCGATTCTCTGAAGTTTGATTAAACCGACCAACAAAATTTCTGCGCAGGCTCAACTCGAGGGGAAGCATGAAGTTTGGGGTCGCCAGAAACACGTGCACTTTGAATTTTTAAAATATTTAGACAGGGCCGAATGGTTTTTTCTCCAAAGCTTGTATGGAGAAATGTTCGCTACTCCCACAAATTGCATGCAATTTTTGGATTGTATGCAACAGCGATGAACCGCTCTAATTTTCATACAAACTTTGGAGCAAAAACATTCGGCCCTGTCTAAATATTTCTGAAAAAATCAAAGAGTACATCGGAAGTTTTTTTTAAAAGGTCCAATAAACCAAATTTTACCTAACTCAAGGCGGTTTTAAAAACACCCAAAAAGCAAAAACTGGAAATTTGATTTATTGGACCTTTTCAAAAAAAAAACTCCAGACGTGTTTCTGGCGACCCCAAACTTCATGCTTCCCCTCGAGTTGAGCCTGCGCAGTAATATTTGTCAATTTTTGTAGGTCAGTGTTACCCGAAGGTGAGTATGGGACAATGGTTAGTCGAACCGAAAACAAAAAAACGATTTTATTTCTTACTTTTAACATCAAATTCGAGTTTGCGACCTAATTTCAATCAAATTTGTAGGAATATTCAAATTAACAAAATTTTCCTGCATATTTAATCATCGCAACTTCACCGCCATCGCTATATCGGAGACATTAGCTTTAACTATATGAAAATCATTAAAACTTCAAAAATAATAGTGTTTTCAATCGGAATAATGATTACCATTCCAATTGTAATTACGTGGAAAATTTGACAAAAATACATATTTTTAACCGTGCAGTATTTCTCAAACAAATACCTATAATTTTATTATAGCAATATGTGCATGAAATGATCGGGATTTTGTCATACTTTTAATTTTTCATTGAAATACTTATAGTTTTATATTACAAAACTACGTATTTAAAAAAAACACTCTAAATTTCAGTTATTTTCAACATGGGTAACAAATGAACGTGTTTTTTTTTTGCATTCCAAAGGAACAACATTTTTTTCTAGACTCAAAATTGAAACAAAACTGCTTATTTTTGGAAAAGTTATAAAAGTATTATTTTTTAAATGTACAAAATACTAATTATTTTGAAAATTTATGGCTTTTCCTATTATGATTTTTTTTTAAATTTAAGGATAAATTCTCGATTGTATGATACTAAAAATGAAAAAAAATCAGTACTTTTTCGAAAATACGTAGTTTTGAGAAAATTTTAAGAATTAAAAAAATGTAACTTTCAAAATATATGATTCCTTTAAAAAAAAATGACCCGTGTTGCTATAACTAAAATTTAGAGATTATTTTTCAAAAATACCTCAGCATATTGTTTATTATAAACACAAAAATATGATTGTAAAAAAAATGTAAAAAACTAAAATTGTATGTATATTTGAAAAAATACGTAGTTTTGTGAAAGTTTTGAGCACAATCAAGACTCGATTATTCGAAGACTCACAAAAAAAAATTGGAAAAATCCGTTAAGTAATTTGAAAGGCCATCAACTAATTAAATTTATCTAAAGCCGATGCAAATAATTTTCAAAGTTTTTGTCCCTCGGCTCTGGCCGGGGTCGAGGGAGGCAAAATAAAAATAAATTTAAATAACAAGTCTCAACATTCGAATGCAAAAAGTGTTTTAAAATGCATTTTACACTAGTTCAGTTGTTTTGCAATCATTTGTCTTCAAAAATTGTAAGATTTGACCTAAATGAAAATTTAACCAAAAAAATCTTTTTTTCGATACTAAAGATCGAAAATTTTCAAAAATTCAAAGGATTTAAAAAAAAAACTCAAACATGATTGAAATGATTCTAAACGCAAGGGAATGAATTTTAAATTAATTTCAGCTGAATGCACTAAAAAATATCAATAATTTTGATTTTTTTTGAAAAAAACTATCTTAGTTTTGAGTTTTTAGTTTTTAGTTTTTAGTTTTTAGTTTTTAGTTTTTAGTTTTTAGTTTTTAGTTTTTAGTTTTTAGTTTTTAGTTTTTAGTTTTTAGTTTTTAGTTTTTAGTTTTTAGTTTTTAGTTTTTAGTTTTTAGTTTTTAGTTTTTAGTTTTTAGTTTTTAGTTTTTAGTTTTTAGTTTTTAGTTTTTAGTTTTTAGTTTTTAGTTTTTAGTTTTTAGTTTTTAGTTTTTAGTTTTAGTTTTTAGTTTTTAGTTTTTAGTTTTTAGTTTTTAGTTTTTAGTTTTTAGTTTTTAGTTTTTAGTTTTTAGTTTTTAGTTTTTAGTTTTTAGTTTTTAGTTTTTAGTTTTTAGTTTTTAGTTTTTAGTTTTTAGTTTTTAGTTTTTAGTTTTTAGTTTTTAGTTTTTAGTTTTTAGCACACTCCATAGAGATACTCCACTGAAAGCTTCCCAAAAAGTCTCGGTCCAAAGCCCCCACAGCAGCACGGTGTACAAAACTCACCTCAAGCACGCAGTCACCGGCCTTCAATCCGGTCACCTCAGCCGGCGACTCTTCGTCCACTCCACTGACCTAGAGCAAAAAGTAAAAAGCGCGAAAAAGAAGGAAATAAAAAAAGCGAGAGTGTCAGTTACCGCAGCTCGATGCACAACAAAAAAAGGTTGAATTGCGTTGAACGGTGTCATGGAGAAAATTTACTCAATAATTAGTGATTAACTCGGATTTAATTCATATGAATTTCAAAAAAATTAAGAAAAAAATTAAACTGGTAACAGTTTGGTCTTAAGAATCTAGTTTGAACAGGTTCACATTTTTTATCCACGTTTTACCACCATGAACCTCAACAATTCATCTTTCACAGAACAACTCTAACTCTAACTCTCTAGTAACAACATCAACGACTTCTTCACGGCCAAGGTCTGTCAGCAGCCTGTGGCAAAAAATAGAGATGATTCTATGGTCATGTGATTAGCCACATCGCTTGTAAACTTGGACTGTGCAAGAATATATTATTTTGACTGTTTTATTGACGCGGGATGACTTAAATATGCACCTTTACGTCAGGCAAACCAGTTTGATCATCGTGTTTAATGAGCTAATTCGATAATTTTGTTTACAGATTTGGTTAGCGAGTGCACGAGAAATCAATTTTGCTTTGAGAAAAATTTCCATTTGAGAATCGTTAGAACTATAATTTGAAAATAGCCATCAGTTCTTGAGACGATTTTTGATTTTTTTTTTATTTTTTTTTTAATTTAAGCTGATTTCTTTGAATTCTTTCAAAATAAACTAATTTTTTTATTAACGATTGTTTATGGTCCTGTTTCGTATGGAATAAGTAAACAAATATCCCACAGTTAAACAAATTTTAAATACTAGCATATTTTTCATCAAAAACAATGTCAATTGCAGAAAAAAATCTATTTGTCAAAATTCTTCACAATTTGATATAAAAATAATTGCAATGATCTTGAAAAACATTTTTCTCACCATTAAACTATGGAAAATATCTCAACATACCAACTAGTTGTGAACTAGTTACTTTTCCAAAGTATCATATTTCAACGATGTCGTGCTATCTTGGCGCATGTCGCTTTTTGACGTTCCGAGAAAAACGCATTTCAATGTTTGAACATGAATAAACAAAAAAAGAGCACGCAATGTAAACAATAACAAACAAGTTGGGTTCAATGTGGTTGCCAAATGTCAACTAATTTTTACGGTTGTCGGGCAAGTACGTGTGTCAAACGCGTTCTGATCTGAAATCGCTTTGGCCAGATGTCACACTTTCTGCAATTTTCAGGGTGTGTCACGACAAGATTAAAACTTCTTTCATATGAAAAGTGACAACAATGCAATCGGTTTTTATTGAATATGTCAGAATTGAAATTGAATTTTGGGGATCGGTGAAGGTCAGGTGCGACGTGTGACAAGTTAGCACGACAGTTTCGATTTGCAAACATTTGGTGTACAACATATTCAAAACAAATACGTCTCAAGTTAAAAAAAAATGGGTTTCATCTAAACTTGTTTGTTCAAATAAGTTAAATTAGCTTTTCAATGCTGAACAAAATTTTGACAAATAATTCAATGAATTTTCTTTTTGACGATTTGCCCAAGTTTAAATTAAAAGATTTCCTCAACGCCAAACAATATCTGAAGCGCCATTACTTCATCCCTTGAATACCAAAGGCAGACGGCGATAACATGGAAATAACATTTTTTGATATTTGAAAATACTTGGCCAATATCATTCAATGTTATTAATAACAAGATTTGTTATTCGTCGTATGATTTTTTTTCTGTTATTGGATTGTTATTGTAATCACAGACTCATAACATGTTTAGTTATTCTTCGAACAAATCTTTGTTATTATTTTTTGTTATTTTAACAACTAATCCGATCTTGGAGTTATTCTTTCATAACAAGAAGTGTTATTCAAAAGTTGTTTTGGAATTTGACCAATATCAGACCAATAACAAATTATGTTATGATAACATAAACTGTTATTAAACTCTTATGCAAAAATGGAATTTTCAAGAAGATTCCATAACTCTTTCTGTTATTTTAACAGTATTTGTTATTGAAATGGCATGTATGTTGTTATTACCGGCTGCCCGGGTAACCTTGAACTAAAGGAAGTAAGTCATTATAGTTTACTCGCACTATAGTCGAAGTGTTTATCATCACAATAAACGTCTCTATAGACCCGTGATCAAGGTCCTTTCCTCCCCGTCTGTATCAACTCCAATCACTGAACGATCACATCTGACTTCACAGATATTGTTGTTTCGAATCCCACCACAAACACACACACTTCACACGCTGAGTCACTAACCCAAGGATACGGATCCCACTTGCTGCGGGACAGATGAAACCCACACGACCCGTCCGGCTGCTTCGGAATGTGCAGAATTCTCACGGACGGATTGTAGTGATCATCGCTGGTGGTTCCATTTGGCGCCGGTGTGACCACAATTTCACTCGGCTTCCCGATGGCCAGTTTGGTCATCGATGCCGCCTTCGTCACCGCCGTCTCCACCATCTTCAAACCCCGTTGGAAAGTCCTTCAACCCTTCGATCTTCTTGTCTTCAATACGATCGCAAGCCCGAAAATAATCCAATCCAATAGCACCGAACCGTTCGATCGCGCGACTCACCGCTGACTGACTGACCTAGCTCGCGGGGATTGCGTCGTCGAGTTCGTCGCTTCCTTCCTTAATGTTTGCCCCAACTCACCGGGGCACGAGCGCGAGCCGAACCAAACGAAGCTTCCTTGCGCGATCGCGATCGTCTGCGCCAGATTGGGATGAAGTGTTTAAATAAATTTTTTAATCTTTATGATTTTGATTTTTTTTAAGAATATTATTGAGAACTACCCGGGCTGACGGTAATAACAAAATTAATAATATTTCAATAACAAATCCTGTTAAAATAACAAAGAGTGTTATTATTTTATCCTGAAGTTCAACTTCAAGAAGAAAAAATAATAACAGTTTCTGATAAAATAACAAAATTTGGTATTGAAGTGATATTATATTGAAAATGTTTAATAACACGCTAATAAGAGGAAATGTTATACATTTCAAAAACTCTCCTAATAACAAAATTTGTTATTCGTTCGGTATACTGACTTAGAAAAAAAATGCCATAAATCGCACAAATGGAAAAGTTTCTAAGTGTCCATAACACAATCTGTTATTATTTTTTCTTTTGTTAACTATGTTTAGATCTTTGGGATAATTTTGTCTGATTTCGTCGGGGTCATTATTTTGGCCATAAAATGGGGCTAAAATTATTCTGAAAAATTGAAATTTTTAAAGTTGATTTTTTTAATTATTTGATATACCCCCTAAGGGATTTTGCTAAAATTGGCTAGAACTATGGGATAATTTTGACCAATTTCGTCAGGGTCATTATTTTGGCCATGAAATGGGGTCCTTAAGCTAAAATTATTCTGAAAAGTTGAAATTTTGAAAGTTGATTTTTTTAATTATTTGATATACCCCCTAAGGGATCTTACTAAAATTGGCTAGAACTATGGGATTATTTTGACCAATTTCGTCAGGCTCATTATTATGGCCATAAAATGCGGTCCTTAAGCTAAAATTATTCTGAAAAGTTGAAATTTTGAAAGTTGATTTTTTTAATTATTTGATATACCCCCTAAGGGACTTTGCTAAAATTGGCTAGAACTATGGGATAATTTTGACCAATTTCATCAGGGTCATTATTTTGGCCATGAAATGGGGTCCTTAAGCTTAAATTATTCTGAAAAGTTGAAATTTTGAAAGTTGATTTTTTTAATTATTTGATATACCCCCTAAGGGACCTTGCTAAAATTGGCTAGAACTATGGGATAATTTTGACCAATTTCATCAGGGTCATTATTTTGGCCATGAAATGGGGTCCTTAAGCTTAAATTATTCTGAAAAGTTGAAATTTTGAAAGTTGATTTTTTTAATTATTTGATATACCCCCTAAGGGATTTTACTAAAATTGGCTAGAAATATGAAATAATTTTGACCATTTTCATCGGGGTCATTCATTTCACCATGAAATGGGGTTTCAAGCTAAAATTAATCCGATAAAATTAACTTTTGAGAGTTAATTTTTTTTTTAAATTTTGTTATATTCCCTAACGCAATTGATTTATTTATTGAGAATTTTTGAAGTGTGAATAACAAAAACTGTTATTATTTTTACAGAGCCAGGAAGTCGGAGCTGACGTTGAAGATCGAGCTGGAGTGAGACCTCGGAGACGGCATCGGATTCAGCTAATTTTCAGCAACTTTTACTTGGAGTCGGAATCTGTGAAGTCGGGTATTTTTGGAGAGCTGAAGTCGTCGTTGACGTCATATCCTGCATCCAGAGTCGAAGTTGTCTTCAAAGTATGGATTAAAAGTCGCTTGGAGGTACCCGACTCTGCAGCCCTGACTAGTACAGAGGAGTTATGGCAACTGCAGGTTTATTTGCAAATTACAAATAAACCAAAACCATAACTTTTTTTGTTATGGAGACAAACCAGTTCAATAACACTTTTTGTTATTATGCTGCTCCACATCTCCGCACAAAATAACAAATCTTGTTATTCCTTCATGATTCCTTCTGTGTTATTGGTGTGTTATTGCAATAACAACATAATAACAGTTTAAGTTATTCTTCGAACAGATCTATGTTATTAATTTTTGTTATTTTAACAACTAATCCGATCATCCCAATAACATAGTTCGATCTTCTCACAATATCAAAAACTGACCTTCCCAAGTTATTTCCGTCTGCTCGGGTATCTCTGTTTTTATTTTTTGTTATTTTAACAACTAATCCGATCATCACAATAACAATTGGCGGTATTCTTCCATAACAAAAAATGTTATTCCCAAGTTGTTTTGGATTTCAACCAATTTCAGACCAATAACAAATTTTGTTATGATAACATAAACTGTTATTAAACTCTTATGCAAAAATTGGTTTTTCAAGAAGATTCCATAACACTTTCTGTTATTTTAACAATATTTGTTATTAAAATGGCATGAATTCTGTTATTATCGTCTGCCCGGGATATTATGGAAGAATATCTCCAACCGTTTTTGGGATGATTGGATTAGTTGTTAAAATAACAAAAAATAATAACAAAGATTTGTATGAAGAATAACTAAAAGTGTTATAAGTCTGTTATTACAATAACAAAAAATTAGCAACGACGAATAACAATTCTTGTTATAAATAACATAAAATGTTATTGGCCTAGTATTTTCAAATATCAAAAAAAATATTCTCACGTTATTTCCGTCTGCTTGGGATATTTTTTAAATTTAATCAATTTTAAAAATTTGGTAAGAAATTTGTTTTTAAGGCATAAACTTTCAGAAATATTTGTATAAAACTTTTTAAATTGGGTTTTTTTATGTTGTTATATGTTATGATTCCAAATTTTGTAATCCAAAAACAATGTTTGAAAACTTAAGTTTTCCTGCGAAGCGCTTAGCTAATTTAGTTATGCTGTTCGAAGAGCCTAGTGTGGAACAACAGGTAAATACTTACATGCCAAGTAAATGTGGAACACGAAACGTCGACGATGACGACGCCAACAACGACGCCGCGATGATGGCCAGATCAACTTTGCTTTCAATATCAACCGGTTGGAGGCAGCGACAAAAAATAAGCAGCAACGATCATGTCTCGCGATGTTATTTTGTTTGAACAGTGGGATCTTTAAGCTTTTTTTATAAATATTTGGTAATTCCATGATTTTCTTGAGTTTTCTTTTTTAAATGAAGTATAATTTTTAATTAATTTTTTTTTACTAATTTCCCACTGTTAGGTAAAAAAAACATTCTAGACGATAATTTAATCTAGTTGAACTACTACCACGTGGCGGTACCGACAACCCAACGCCAAACGAAACCAGTTTTGAGTCATTTGCGCCAGTTCGAGCCAGACTTCACGCCAGCAATTTCCGAGTTCCGAGACGTTGAACTCGCTTTAGGTCAGGTTGTATTTTTTCCCAACGCTTTTAAAAGTAAAAAAAATCTATTTTGTGACGATTTAGAGTCTTTCCAAAAGTGTCAACATCATTTTCATAAATTAACAAATTTCTCCAAGGATGACATTCAAACTTGAAAAAGTGGCAAATTCGGAAACACCCACGTTAGGCGGCTCTAGCATCGAGTTTGCGAAAGTTGGCGTCGCGACGTCCTTCACCTGCTGATAAAGTGCTGGCTGCGTTGACAGTCAAGGTTCGGCGACGGAGGAATGAATTGCACTTTTTGTCGTTTTGGAGTGGATGCTGGAGAGCTATGATCCGTCGTGCTCGTGCTATCATGTCACACGTGCATTTTGGGATAAATTAGGTTAAGAACGCCATTTTGTGCAGCAGATGGGCATTTGTTCAAAAAATTAAAAAAAAAATTATTTCAAACCTGAGCTATTCAACCAAAACCGAAAAAACTTCGTGCATTGTTGACACTTTTCATTTTGTGTCAAAAGATGATTAATTTTACCTCTGAAAATGATGAATTTTCATAAGTGTTTGATGAATGTTCCTCAGGTCCACATTTTTACACATTTTTAAAGTAATATTTCTGTGTATCTAGAGTTTTTTCAAAGGTCCTATGTACAAAATTTCTATTATTATTTTGATCTGATAGTGCTATCTTGACACACCTTGAAAATTGCTGCACGTGCGACAACTGGAAAAGGGAGTTTAGTTAGAACGCGTTTGACACACGTACATGCCCGACTATTTGGAGCTCTGGCAAACAAATTCAACCAAACTTTGGGACAATGCACAGAATGGTCAACCAAACAAAACGTATTACGTTGTGTGCTCTAGTTTTTGTTTATTCAATGTTAAACATTGAAACGTCAAAAGGTGACGTGCGACAAGATAGTCCGATTGCTTCGACATGAGCAATTCCTGGAAACTTCGAACCAAGATTATATTTTACATTTTGTATTTGGCTTTGCATGCACTGACCAACAATATTTCTGCACTTGCAGAGAAACAGTAATCAAAGTATTAAAAATATATAAACTATGTTTGATATCGACGGCCGAAACTGATTATGTTGAATAAGTTTGACCATATTTCTATACTAAATGAAATTCATCACTTGTTTTCTTTTTGAAAATGGCCTATTTAAGACTTGAAGATTAGCTGCGCTAGGGTTTGATAAGATTAGCTTAGATTGAAAGCGGCTTTTTAAAGACATAAATTATAAAATGAAATTAAAATTGAGTCCAAAGAAGAAAATTTATAATCAAAGGGTGGTTTCCATAATTCAAATCAGTGGGTTCCGGATATCAAATCAGCCAATCTTTGTTGCCCGGGTGTTGAAGCAATATAGGTTGTTTTATTTCAAATATGTTTAAATACATTAAATCGTAAGAAAAGTTGAATTTTTCATGCGAAGTTTCTCAAAATTTACTTTCTGATGCACATCTGAGAAATATCAACCCATTTTATAATCATTTCAAAGTTGATTTAAATATCAATTCTTACAGGCTCATAATTGGTAAAGGAGTTCCTTGCCGGAAATAATTAGACCCATATTTTTTGTTTGGCCATTAGGGTGAACAACACCGTGTTAGGGTGGTCCAAAAATTTCCAGTTTGCGTCGATCATAACTCCTCGCCATTTCATCCGATTTTAGCTCTATTTGACGCAATCGGATTCCTCAGAAAATTTTACATAATATTTAAAAAAAAAATGTGTAGTTCATTAACAGGATTCCGAGGTACGATTTTTTGAAAATAAAAATTGCGCCTGAGTTTAAGATGGCGCAAAATCTGGTACCAGAGACATATTTTTTTTAATGTGACTTTTCGTCAAAATCGAAACTGATTCGACACATTTTTTGATACAGTACAGATTTAGAACATAATTTTTCGAGTAAAATTGCATTTGAAGGCAACTTTTTTCGAAGATTTTTCAGTTTTTACAATTTGAAGGCAAAGTTCTCATACTAAACATATTTTTTGCTGTAAAAATATCCTCGAATTTTGAAAAAAAATCCAAAACAATTTTTTAAATCATTTCAAAAGATAACTCCTCATTCTACATTTTCGAAATGTTTTTGATAGAAAAGTGCAGGAAATTACACAAAAGTTTCTTTTTTTATATTGAATATCGGACCTATAATTTCCGAGATATTACGAATTGAAAAATGAGAGTACGAAAAATCAAAATTATCAAATTATCAATGCACGAGCCCCTAGTGTAAAAAACATCTTTTTTGCAGTTCCGCTGTGAAACTGTCAACTTTTCCTGTCCTTCTGAAGAAATGAAACCAAAAATAACAGAATCGAATAGCAACACTTTTCAAAATAAATGCTGAAAAGTTCTACTTTTCAGCACTGAAATGAGTGCTTAAAAGTTGAACTTTTCAGCACTTGTTTCGAAGACTAAAACTTTTCAACATTTTTTTTATTTAAACGATTTATTGGAAAAATACATGAAAATTTTACTTAAAATTTCACTCAATGGGTGTTTTTCGGAATTGCAAAATATATTGTATGGAACTCGTTGCAAAACTTGATTTTTTCAACACTCGTCGTATTTATCCAACTCGGTGAACCTCGTTGGATAAATGTACGACTCGTGCTGAAAAAATCCGCTTTTTGCAACTTGTTGCATAAACTACTATTTTAATCTCCTAAAACATTTAACAAAATTTCCATGATTACAAAATGTGTATTATAGCAAAGCTAAATGATAAAAACTTGGATAAAAAGTTAAAAAGACATAAGTTAAAGTTGGTAAATGATCTATTTATGCAATATTTTTGAATATTTTTTTTGTATATTTTCCATTCTCACTTCAATGAGTAAAGGCTATAAAATCACTCGAAAAATGAACTTCTTTATTTGACCTTCAAGTATACCTCAGAATCAAAGTATAACTCAGAATCAAACTCTGAACAAATGTCTGTGCGTGTGTCTGGATGTGAGTCCGTGCACCAAAAAATATGCACTCGATTATCTCGGGACGGGCTGAACCGATTTGGACCATTTTAGTCTCATTCGATCCGTCTTGGGATCCCTCAAGATTCTAGGTAATATTATGAAGTTTTGAAAAGTACTTCAAAAGTTAAGCTAAAAAACGATTTTAGCTAAACTTCGGAATATTGTAAAAAGTGTAGTTTTTGTGAGAAACTCCGTCATGCTATACATTTTTAGGAAGGTATTCAAAACCCCTTTGGGAGCGTTCTTTTATTACGTAACGCAGTAGGGGGGGAGGGGGGGTCGGAGGCCGTGTTACGCTCCATACATAATTTTTAAAATTTGTATGGAAATTTTGTTACGAGGGGGGGGGGAGGGGGTCTAAAAGTCCGATTTTTCGCGTTACGTAATAAAAGAACGCTCCCTTTCCAACGAGCCCAAAACGTTGTAGATCTGACAACCCTATTGAATGTAAAGAAGGCACCAACCAAGGCTGTATATCATAGGTACTCGCGATCTTGCTTTGCATTAGTGTGAGTGCATGACTCCGTGCCACTAAAACCAAAACAATAACAAACGAACAATAGACCGTGCCCGGAAAACCAAAACATAAACAAAGTCAGTGTCAGTGGAGTGAGAGTCAGAGATATCGATTTTGACAACCGCACTACTACACACTCAATCGCGAGTACCTTAGGTAGAAAGCCATGGGCACCAACCACCTAAAGGTGGGTTAAGTAACGTCATTAAAAAAAGAAGAAATAACATCAGGGAATTTCGGATAACAAAACACTTTTAGCGAGAATTTTGAATAAAAATCTTTTTTATTATTATTTTATAATTATTTTCAATTTTCTTTAAACATTTTGTTTTTCTCTTTTTACATGATCAATGCGATGATGATTTTACCTTAATTTCCATCATTTTTTGTATTTTGTCTGCTGTGTGTGTGAGTGTGTTGTCTTTCGTTTTCCTTTTTTGTTAATTTCCTCAAAAATACACAAACACGAGAAAGAGAACCCCTTTATAATACACGAACCCATCAAAACGGCTAAACAAAAAATAGTTAAAGCTCGAAACAAAGGTTGGTTTGTTTAAACTGTACGTCCTTGAGTGAAAAAATGTACACAAATTTCGCTAACTTTTTTATTATCCTCTCTCTCTCTCTCTTTTTATATTTAGTTCAAACGCCGCACTCTTAGAGTGCGTTTCGAATTTGGCTGGCTGGGCACGTTCGCTTAGTTTCATTTCTTTGCTTGTGATTTTTGTTTTTCCATTTCGTGTATTTCGGCTTTCGGTTTTCACCTTTTCTATGCATCTGATATAAATTATTAAATTATGCGCGAACCTGCCTTCACAGAAACTGATTTTGGGGTTTGCCGTAAAAAAGTAAATTACCTACTTACAAAATATATTTAATTTTTTTCTTTTTTAATCAACCTCATTTAAGCGGGATCAGCTTAGAAAAAAAAATCTACACAGCTAGTTTGTGTTTGCGCCGTTTCACCCCGAACGAACGCGAGTTATTATTCTAAAAAAAATAAAGCAGAAAAAAGTCTTGATAAACTTAAAGTTTCCTTTTATTTCAGTGTGTACAGCGTACGTGTGTTTGTGTGTTGCCACCTCCTTTTCGCGCTAATTATACTTATTTTTTCACTCTTTGTTTGTGTTTTTTTGTGTGTCTGTTTTTTTCTTTAAAGATAGTCTGATTTACCGTCAAAATCGAACCAACACCGTTTTACCCCTACGGAAATTCGGTTCAAAGTTTGACAAACTGGTATCATCTCGTTTAAAAATGTCTAATCTTTAAAAGATTTCACTGCTTAAAAGAGACAAATCTTGTTCTCGTCGCAAATAAATTACTCAAATGCTATCCCGTGCTATGCTAGAGCGCTTCGTTTAGTCACAACTTAATTCCATCAATCAGTTACTTTTGTAGGTTTTCCCGCTCTTCAGTTTTCTTTTTTAAATAATTTATCATCATAAATGTGAGTGTGTGAAGGTGTGTTTGTTAAGTCTCCTTGTTGTTCCAGTTGTACGGTGAGAGCACAAGTTAAAATTATTTCCGGGTTTTCGCTCACGTTTGTGATCCTTCGGAGCTGATATCATTCTTTAAGAGGTTTGCTTCATTTCAAGTTTGTTTGTTTGTTTTTTGTTTATGTACACAACGCGGTTAACGAGACACTTTAAGACCTTAATAAAAAGAGGAAAGTTTGGGGAGACCTTCCTCCTTTGCCCTAATTTCCCTTAAAACTACTTACAATGTTACGAATTTTTGTTTCGAATCGTTTTCGAATTTATTTGTTGTGGTTCCTTGTTGTTCAATTGGTTTCGGGTTTTCTCACTATTTCTTTTCTTTTAATTTTCTTTGCAAAGAATTTTTAAAGTCTATTCAGTACAGTCGATTAGGTTCGTTTGATGACCAGTCGTCGTCGTCCTTCGCCAGCACTTTCACCACCTTTTAGTTTGGTCTTAGATTTGCTGCTGCTGCTTCTAGTAACTTTTGTGTGTGCACGAGTTTTTTTTGTTTTGATCCCTGCTTTTTTGTTTTATTTGCTTGTTTTGTTAGTACTTTTGTCTTAAGTTTTTTGTTTTGTATTGCGGTTATCAACCAAAACTGTCACAAACTTCAATTCAAAGTGGAATAGATGTTTTTCAACTTGGGAAAAAGTAAAGATATGTTAAGTCCATTCTCCTTATCGTCACGGCTCGGATGGCACGACGGTGAAAATAATCAAAAAATATTGAAGATCGGCAAAACAATTTTATTCTATAACCCCAAAATTAAACTTGTTGTTTCCAAATGTTTCGCTTGTTGTTAAATAAAAATCTTGCATATAAGTTGCTTTGCAAGGAAAAGAGCCAATACTTCAAAATGGCGTAGCTTTAAATTACTGACATTCATCATTGATTTGATATGCTGAAAAAAGACTGATTTTATTTGCATGACATTTTGTTCCTGAATTCATTACTCCCAAAAAAGCCAATTTAAAATTTAATCGGCAGTCCAAATATTTTGACCAATAATCACTTCAATTTAAAAAAAGTTTATATGTTCTAAATATGAAAAATTAAAAAAAAGCCTTGAAAATTAATAAACAAATAATTTTTGTAAAATGCATGAATTGCGAAGATATTTAAAAATTCATGAATTTTATATTAAGGTCAATTATTGTGTCAAAAATATAAAAAATGAACAAAAGACATTTGAAAAATAAAATAAAAACTGTGTATTAATAAATTTTATATATTTTATCAATTTTTTTAAAGAATTTCTTAAATTTTATGTTTAAAAAAAATTAGAACTAGATTAAATTTTCAAAAGGTTCTATCTGCATAGGAAACCCATGACGGATAGGTTGTTTTGAAAATTTGTGAATTTTATAAATTGTTTGAAAATTTGTGAATTTTATAAATTATCGAGTTGTCACAATTTTTAAAACTAAGATTTTTTGTAAACTTCATAAATTTTATAAATTTTATATTTTTTTAATAGTATAAATTTTATAAATTTTTAAGATCTCATAAATTACATAAATTTTATAAATTTTATAAATTTTATAAATTTTATAAATTTTATAAATTTTATAAATTTTATAAATTTTATAAATTTTATAAATTTTTATAAATTTTATAAATTTTATGCATTTTATAAATTTTATAAATTTTTTAAATTTTTAAATTTTATAAGTTTTATAAATTTTATAGATTTTATAAATTTTATAAATTTAATAATTTTTATAAATTTAATAAATAAATAATATTAAATAAATATTGCAAATTTTTTAAATTTTATAAATAAATAATATTTTATAAATTTTATAAATTTTATGAATTTTATAAATTTTATAAATATTGTAAATTTTAATAAATTTTATAAATTTTATAAATTTTATAAATTTTATAAATTTTAAAAAAATTATAAATTTTATAAATTTTAAAAAAATTATAAATTTTATAAATTTTAAAATTTCTATAAATTTTATGAATTTTATATATTTTATAAATTTTATAAATTTTATAAATGTTATAAAATTTATAAAATTCAATAAATTTAATAAATTTAATAAATCTATGAAATTTATTAAATTTATTAAATTTATTAAATTTATTAAATTTATTAAATTTATTAAATTAATTAAATTTTCTTAAGTTTATTAAATTTATTAAATTTTCTTAAATTTATTAAATTTATTAAATTTATTAAACTTATTAAATTTATTGAATTAATTAAATTTATTAAATTTATTAAATTTATTAAATTTATTAAATTTATTAAATTTATTAAATTTATAAAATTTATTAAATTTATTAAATTTATTAAATTTATTAAATTTATTAAATTTATTAAATTTATTAAATTTATTAAATTTATTAAATTTATTAAATTTATTAAATTTATTAAATTTATTAAATTTATTAAATTTATTAAATTTATTAAATTTATTAAATTTATTAAATTTATTAAATTTATTAAATTTATTAAATTTTCTTAAGTTTATTAAATTTATTAAATTTTCTTAAATTTATTAAATTTATTAAATTTATTAAATTTAATAAATTTAATAAATTTAATAAATTTAATAAATTTAATAAATTTAATAAATTTAATAAAGTTAATAAATTTTATAAATTTAATAAATTTAATAAATTTAATAAATTTAATAAATTTTATAAATTTAATAAATTTAATAAACTTAATAAATTTAATAAATTTAATTAATTTAATAAATTTAATAAGTTTAATAAATTTAATAAATTTAATAAATTTAATAAATTTAATAAATTTTATAAATTTAATAAATTTAATAAATTTAATAAATTTAATAAATTTAATAAATTTAATAAATTTAATAAGTTTAATAAATTTAATAAATTTAATAAATTTAATAAATTTAATAAATTTAATAAATTTAATAAATTTTATAAATTTAATAAATTTAATAAATTTAATAAATTTAATAAATTTAATAAATTTAATAAATTTAATAAATTTAATAAGTTTAATAAATTTAATAAATTTAATAAATTTAAGAAAATTTAATAAATTTAATAAATTTAAGAAAATTTAATAAATTTAATAAATTTAAGAAAATTTAATTAATTTAATAAATTTAATAAATTTAATAAACTTAATAAATTTAATAAATTTAATAAATTTAAAAAATTTAATAAATTTATTAAATTTATTAAATTTATTGAATTTTATAAATTTTATAAATTTTATAAATTTTATAAATTTTATAAATTTTATAAATTTTATAAGTTTTATAAATTTTATAAATTTTATAAATTTTATAATTTTTTTAAATTTTATAAGTTTAATTAAATTATATAAATTTTATAAGTTAGTTTAAATTTTATAAATTTTGTGGCTTTTTTTCATTTTTATATATTTTTTTATTTTATAAGTTTTTCATGTTTATTTTTTTATAAATTTCATAAATTTTAAAAGTTTTCGATATTAAAAAAAAATACAGCTTTCACAATTTTTATTATTATTATTTCTTTTAATGTTTTGAAACCCTTCATAATTCCCAATATAAAAATAAAATCGTAATTTACAAGAAAAAAATATATAATTTGCATACAAAAAAAAACATAAATTAAAAAAAAATTGCAACGGCCATTCAATGAATTTCACAAATTTCATAAATTATGCAGATTGCGTAAATTTTATGATTTTATTAAATTTCATTTATTTGTAAATGTTGTAAATTTTATCAAATTCATATATTATATAAATGTCACAAATTTCATTTTTTTAAAATAATTTTGGAAATTTTATAAAGTTTTTGAATAACATCTTCCATGCATTTTTATTTTATTAACTTGCTTAGTTTGCATAATTATCATCTTTTAATTTTTTTTCAATTATGTTTAGATTGAAATTAGAGAATCAAAATAAAAGATCGTTGATTCGAAAGAAGATTAACGATCGCATAATAACCTTTTCCGGACAAAAAGGGCAACTGTTTGGCTTTAGTAACAATTGCTGACTTTTTCCAAGTTATGCGTGACTTTCAAATTATGCAACTATTTTGGGTAATTCTAAGAAAAACTGTTTTTTTATTTGTAACCAAAACAAATAAGGAAAAAAATGATTTTCCTCCTTGTGACACAGCTTCAAATAGTTCTGATCATAACCTACTGTAGGTAACAACTTTGTCGAAGACACCAAGTTGATCAGAAACCCCTCTAGCGCTGGAATTTGTTGGGAGAAACCAAAGATGCAAAATGGCTTCTTCGAACATATGACATAAGGATCGATGGACAAATTTGAAATCGAAAACATGGTCGCGAATTAAATGAAAAAAAAAAATCAATTTAAAATTTTGAAGATACCTTTAATCTTTCTCATGCTCAAAAACTTGTTCCATTTAGTCGCAACAATTTGGTCAATTTGTACAATTTTGCCCCCCCTCTCTAAACCGCGGCCGTCGTCGTCGCGGACACGACCCCACCGTTCATACTCGCCATCGCCAGCGGTGGTCAGGATTTGATGATGGTCTTGACCGCACTCGAATCTCCACTCTCCCCCGCACTCCCCCCAAGGTTGTTGTGGCCGTGGTGATGGTGATCGTCCGCTCCGAGTGCGTTCCCCAGACAGTCGCTGATGTCGTCGATCCGGTTGATGTGGTGATACTTGCGCTTGTTGGACGACGGTGGCCGCTGGATGGCGGTCGGAGCGGCCGGACTGTCCACCAGGAAGGACTGATCCAGCGGGAAGTGGAGGGCGGCTTCGGTTTCGTTGCTTTGCAGGTTGAGGATCGAGTCGATCGCGTTCTGCACCTGGCGGCTGATGTCCTCGTCAAAGTTGAGCCCGGCGGGGTTGCCGGTGCCGTCAAAGTGGTGCATCTGGTTGAGGTGGTGCTGGAGGTCGGCGGCGGCGGCGGCGGCGTGATGTCTCGCCGAAGGTTGGACGGTTGCGTGGTGATGGGTGGAGGATGAAGATGAGGAGGACGAGGTCGTGGAGGCGACCGATGAGGGCGGTTCGTGTGGTCCCGTGTCCAACCCTAGAAGATCACGATCGAGATAGTTTAGCTTACCGCCGTGATGGTGGTGGTGATGGTGATGATGGTGATCATCGTGATGATCGTGCGTATGACTAGAGTTATTGAGACCGCCACCATGCCCCGGGCCAAGCCCGATTAGATTAGTATCGTCGCAGTTGTCCTCGGTGACGGTGCCGCCGAGGACCGGCGAGTGGAAGCAAGCCTTGGAGGACGAGGAGTTTTTCTGGTGACCGTGGACTTCGTTGCCGATGCCGCACATCAGACTAAGGTTGGTGTCCAGCAGGTCCAGGTCGCCGGTCGCCGACGCAAGCAGAATGTCCCCGTTCCACGAGGTACGTTTCGGATTGTGGTTAGTTGTCGTCGTGCTACTACTGTTAGTGTTAGTGCTAGTTACGTGCCCACCACCATTCTGGCTATCGCTAAGACTAGAGTGATTGTTGATGTTGTTGTGGTTGTTACCTTGCGGTGGCAGTTGTTGCTGATGGTTCTGGATTTGCTGAACCTGCTGATGATGTTGCTGCTGTTGCTGCGTACACTCGAGCAACCATCGGTGGTGATGATTCTGCTGTTCCACTTCTACCCTTACCCTTTTCACAGCCGTGCTGGCGCCACGATCCTCGACGTCCTCACCCCATTCCGACGCAGACCAGTGCCGTTTCTGGCTCATCTGGCTCTGCATCAGCTCGAAGTTGGTCGTACTCTTGTGCAGGAAGCTCGCGTTGTCCAGCGCACTCTCACCACTCTGGAACAACGCCTCCAACCGGTGCTCGATCATGTCGTCCTGCTTTTCGTTGACCGGTGAGTTGTCCTCGGAACTCCGATTGTGCAACGGAGTCCCCCCGAACAGCGCCTCCAATCGATTCTCCACCGACTTATCCGACGGAACGCTCGACCCACCCGTGGCACTCCCGCCCACGCCCGAGTCCTGCTGCTGCTGTGCGTTGAAAAAGTCCGCCAACGGTGAGTCCACCTGACCCGACCGGCTGTCCTTGTCCTCCCCGGACGGGTTGAACAAATCGTCCAGTTGCTTCTCGATGATCTCCTCCTCGGGACTCTTGACACTCTTGATCGAGGTCGAAGACCCCGAAGCGGTCGCCACCGTCGTCGACGATTCCTTCCGCTCATCCAAGTAATTCAACTCTTTCTGAATGCACATCCACTCTTCGTACGGCTCGCCCTTCGACTCCTGACTCTTACCTTCCCCACCGACATGGTTGAAGTAACTCAACGACGGAGGCGGTGCCGAGGCAGGCGCAGCCTGTTGCTTCTGTCCCTGTCCCTCGCACTTCTTCATGATGAAGCTCGGAGTAATCTCGCTCTCGATGTCGTCGAAGCTGTCCAGCTGTTCCTTCTTGAACAGATCCGGCGAAGGCCGGACCGCCACCTTCTGACCCGGCTGGTGGTGCCGATACGCCACCAAATCTTCGGTTTTGATGTGCTCCTGCTTGATCATGGAATCCACCGCCGATGGCGGCCGATCGCCCACAAAAACCGGCAGTTCCTCCTTCTTGATCTTGCTGTCCTCGAGCAGGGCAGGATCACCGGCAGGGTTGAGCTCCGCAGGAGTTACAACGGCGGCCGAGGGATTCAGATACTCCTGGATGTTGAGCTGCATCTGCAGAATTTCGTCCTTCACGTCCGAGATGAGCATCCGGTCGACCATCATCAGCTCGGTGGTGCGAACGTGGCGCTGAAATGAAAAAAAAAAACGCGATCAAACGTTGAGGTTATGTTTTGAACAAGATTGGGTACTAAAACCAACGGTAAAATACAAGATTAAAAACCATTTCTGATCACTTGTTTTTCATTTTAACGCAAAAAATATATATTGACAAGACAACATTTTTTCGATGGATCAACTATGGTCCCCTTGGAACGAACTGTCAAGTAGGAACTTTTCTGTCAAGAAGGGCCGTAGGTAAATTTTTCAAAATTGAATTGAAAATCCATTTTAAATCCTTTGCGGTCGCTTACAACGTCATTGTACTCTGATAAATAAGCGCTATCGTTGTAATCAATAATATCAGCAATCTAAGCTTCATTTTAGGTCCCAATTCTATCGGCGATGATCTTATCTTATTTATTTTTAAAATCTTTCCAAAATTTACTCAACCCTCTAATTCCGTAGTAACAGTTCAATGGGGCGAGTCTGCGCTTGTAAACAAGTAGTCTATACCCCTCTTACTTTACGTGAACTGACACTTGAGTAAAAGGGATAGACTGCTTGTTTACAAACGCAGATTTGCCCTGTTGAACTGTTACTACGGAATTAGGTTTTACAGCGTGACGTCACGAGCGCACACGCACACACATTTTCAACGAGACACACGTGCACAAAATGTAAACAGTGCAGGCAAGCTATCAAATTTCTAACCTAAAAACCGAGTCGGCGTAAAATGTAATGCCCAATTTTTTTCAGAACTTTTCATTTTTCCCGTGTTTTTGTTTTTTTTAGAATGATACCAGGATCACTAAAACTAGAGGTGGGCAAAAAAAGAGCGAGCCGCTCAAAGAGCCGGTTCACTAAAAAGAGCGAACGAGCCAAGGCTCACAAATGAAGAATCGCGGTTCTTTTTTAAACTCAGGTTTTTTGAAAAAAAAAAAACCGTTCCAAGATAGAATGATTTTTAAACTTGTTATAAATATAATTTATTGAATTTCACAAATTTGGGCATTTGAGCTTGTAAAATATTACGATTGCATAGCATAGCTTGTAAAATATTATCAAAAATCTACTAAATAGCTGAAAGATTATGAAAAAAAAATTCTCTTGCCTGATTTAACTTCACTGTTTATAGACTTCATCGATTAAATCAGAATTTAGAAAAGAGTTCGCAAAATAACTCAATTCTTAAAAATAACCTTTTTATCAAAATTTTGAAAAAGAGCGAAAGAGCCGTTCAAAAGAGCGGCTCTTTTTAGTGAGCGAACGAAAATGAGCGGCTCCTAAAAAAGAGTGGTTTTGCCCACCTCTAACTAAAACTGTAAAAAAATGCGTAGAGGCAAAGTATGGAACACTTTAAAAATTACTGAATCATTATTTTTGCATAAGATATAACTTTGGCAAAGTTACATAAAACAAGTTAAACTTCCAACCATATGTTTTTATCAAAAATGTGTAGAGTTCTTCTTGCCAATGCTTTTTAAAGATCACAAATTGGTTGAAAATGGATTTTTGGCGAATTTTTAGATCGAAGCCCGTTTAGAGGCGAAGTTGCGTTAATCTAACCACATCATGTTAAATTTCCTACGTTGTTACTAAAAATAGGTTTAATACTCTACAAATTTCACAAAATACCTTTTTTTAATATGCATAAATTGTCATAATTTGCAAAAGGGTATCAAGCGAACAAAAATTTTGGTTGCATTTTCGCTTTATTATTTATTTTTCAAAACACTGAAATTTTTTTTTTCGAAAATATTTACTCAAATTTTCATATTTCACACTATGGGTATCAAACGATGTGAAATTTTGCATGCATTATCACTTTAATAGAGCTTTTCTGTTAAACACTCAAATTTTCATAAAACATCGCATTTTTCTTAAATACTAAAAATTTCATAATTCACACCTTGAGCATAAAATGAAGCGAAATTTTGTATGCAGTTTTGCTTTATTTGTTTTTTTTTTTCGTTTTGAAAAACTTAATTTTTCACAAAACACCGTTTTTTCGAAAATACTGAATTTTTTTAAATTTATAGCAATTTGTGCATCAACTTCGCGATATGCTGTATTAATTTTAAATTTTTGAGGTGTTTTGTGAAATACTTAAATTTACATAAAATATCGTTATTTTTTTTTATCGGAACTTTTAAAAAATTATTAATTTACAACCAAATTTTGCATTAATGTTTGTTTTTTGTAAAATACAAAATACAAAAAAATCTTTGCAAAATAGCGTATTTTTTTCGAAAATACTCAAATTCTCATAAATTGCATTATGGGTATCAAACTAAACGCACTTTACTCCAATAATATTTTTTTTACAAAATTCTCAAATTTTCACAATTTGCATAATATTGAATGGAGCGAAATTTTGTATTCATTTTAACTGTGTAAGAGTTTTTTTTTTTGTAAAACACTCAAATTTTCATAAAATATCGGTTTTTGAAAATATTTAGACTTGTAGAAATTATACTACAAAGAATTTAAATATGGGTATCAAACGAAGCAAAACATTGCATGCAGATTCACTTTCTTAAAGTTTTTTTTTGTAAAATACTCAGTTTTTCACAAAATACCGTATTTTTTCAAAAATACACGAATCTTTATAATTTGAAATATGGGTATCAAACTAAGCGCACTTTTTACTCCAATAACATTTTTATTCGAAAATTCTCAAATTTTGTGAAAATGAAGCGAAATTTTGTGTTCATTTTCACTGAATAAGAGTTTTTTTTTGTAAAACACTAAAATTTTCATAAAATACCGATTTTTGAAAATATTTAGACTTTCATAAATTAAACTTCCATAAATTGAAATATGAAAAAACGAAGCAAAATGTTGCATGCATTTTCACTTTATTAAAGTTTTTTTTTGTAAAATATTCAGTTTTTCACAAAATACCGTATTTTTTCTAAAATATCAAAAGTATCAAAAGAAATAGAAGTGACATTTTGTATGCTTTTTTGTTTTAGGCTGGTACAAATATTTTTAAAAGTTTTTGTCACCCCCCCTTCAAAATTGGCCTGAAAAATCAGGGGGCAAAAAAAATATTTTTACAATAAACTTCAAAATTTCAATGAAAATTCAAGTGCAACCAGCTGAAATCAAATTAAAATACATTCTTCTGCGTTTAAAATTATTTTTAGCATGTTTGGGTTTATTAAAAAATCTTAAATTTTTTTGAAAATTTTCGATGCAAAATCTTTTTTTTCGATACAATTTTTATTTTTGTCAGATCTTAGATTTTTTGAAAACTAGAGATTGCAAAACAACTGAACTAGTGTAAAATGTATTTTAAAACACTTTTTTCATTTAAATGTGAAGACTATGGCTTGTTATTTAAATTTTTATATTTTTTTATTTTTTTGCCCCCCCCCCCTTGACCTCGGCCAGGGCCGAGGGACAAAAACTTTTTTAAATATTTGCATCGGCCTTATTGGATTTTTTTTGTAGAATACTCAGTTTTTCACCAAATACCGTATTTTTCGAAAACAGCGAAGCGAAATACCGTATTTTTCGAAAACACTCAAATTATTTGCAATATAAGTATCAACTAAGTAATATTTTGTTTGCATTTTCACTTTATTAGGAGTTTTTTTTGTGAACACGAAAATTTTCATAAAATACTGTTATTTCGAAAATAATCAAATTTTCATAATCCCAAATTTTTTTTTACTAAAATTTTCATAAAATATCAAATACAACTTTTTCGAAAATACTTAAATTTTCAGAATTTGTGTCTAACTTTTGGTTGTTAAGCTTAAGTATGATCTCTTAGCTACGCCAAAGTGATTTAAAATTTGTAATTTCAAGATGGCGGCCAATATGGCGGTGATGAAATTTTTAAAAAATGCATTTTATTATTTATTAGGCAATCAACTTTTCAAATTTGCCTAAAATGGGTTCGCAGAACTCGAATTTCATCTTTGAAATAAAAGAAAAAAAAATTTTTTTTCCTTCGAATATTCGAAACTTTGGATAATCGAGTCTGAACTGCTGTGCAAATACTGAAAATTCGAGTATTTTCGAAAATATACGATATTTCGTTTTCGTTTTCGTTTTACGGAGCAAGGTGGGGGACGCGGCCTCAAGTCAGTCCAAGTCCGGTTTCTTGTGGAAAAAAGGGTAGTGGCCGAACTAGTATTGCATACCAAATGAACACCACCGGAAGATATAGGGGATCGGGAGGGGGAAGGTGAAAGAAAATTAGTGTAGGTGTGAGTAGTAAGAACTTGGATGACATGAGCAGTTACGTTAATCTAACTTCTTACTAAAACTGAATAAAGGAACTATGAAATTATGATTTAATCAAAAACTAAATTGAGATTTATACAAAGGGAACCTATGATGTATTTCAAATTTAAAGGAAATCAAATAAATTTACTGGAAGATGAAAGATGAAAACTAACTTGTCAATGGCATTTTTTATGGGCTTCGTCCTGTCGCGTCCGTCAGTAGTCTTGTCGTACATTGCAACTAACTTTAATTTAACTGATCATTTATGTCCAATTATTCATTTCAGAAAACTAACTAACTTGAATCAACAACCTCAACTAAAATGACTGAAAGTAACTTGAATCTCAAATCCCCGAAATTTTAATTACAAAGCCAAACATCCCTTTACCTATTTGTTAAACCTGTCTTGCTGCTTCCAAAAACAATAAACATTAATGAAACGTTCATATTTTACAATTTGAACGCTCGTTGTTAATACGACTATTTCGTGCCTTCCATTTCATTAGGGCACACAAGCTTTGCAAACAAGAGTGTATCCCTATCATACCTTATGTAAACTATCTTTTGAGTGAAAGAGACACAATCCTGTTCACACCTGTGTGTCCTTTTGAAATGTTAGGCTCTGTTTGGTCGTCAAAACTCCAGTAGATCCTCGATTCGCAACAATGGTCGATACAACCACAATCCGAAAACCGTTAGTTCAACAGATTAACGAATTTTGTCCGATATCATTTCATTATTGATTGATCGAGACTCTATGGATTTTATGACAATTCAGAATGGTTAGTATACCACTTGAATTGAAATCAGAGATTCTGATAGCATTACTAAACTGGCTTACACATAACTGGAGTCTGGAAGTATTAAACAACCTAGAAGAGTTACAAAAAAACTAACTATTCATCCCTAATATCAAACAGTTTTAAACCTGTTCCTAACAGATTTCACGAACAAGAATATTGAGACTCAAATAAAAAATTTCAATATCTTGCAATTTTACATATTATAAAAGCTGTGATTTCTATCAACACAAGTATATAAATATAAAATAAATGTGTGATATATATCAACATCGGAAACCATCTTTGCAAATAGCCCTGAAACGACGGCAACGTGTGGCTCCATCTCCAGGGATTTTCGAAAATATACGATATTTTGTGTAAATTTCACAAAAAAAACTCTAAAACTGTTTTCAAATCTCACTCCCCTTCCCAGGTCACTCACCATCGACTCCTGCATCAGCAGCAGCTGGTACTTGTTCAGCATGTTCTGGTAGATGACGGGAAACTCCGCCGCCATCCCCCGAAACGACCCATCATCTCCCTGCTCCTCCTCGTCCTCCCGCTGCTCCTCGTACATGCAGTGGTACCGAATCAGCCGCTTCACGGCGTCCTGCTTGCTCGCAAACGGCGCGCTCGTGTCCGGCCGCGTACACGCGTCCTGGTCCACCGAAATCTGCCGTTCGAACCTAGATTTGCAAAAAAAAAAAGAAATAAACGTTAGTTGGATTACGAAACGATCTTCCAGCGATGGTCAGCTGGGCAAATGAAATGAATATCACACTCACAAACTTGATCGCGGCACTACGACCGGCTTGGTGCTGCCCGGGATGGTCGTGGTGACGACCGTCGGTACGACGGGTTGCGGTGGCGGTGGTGGAGGCGGCGGCAGCGGGGCTGGGACGACTGGGGTGACGATCGCGGAGGTCACTGGAACGACGGTGGGGATCAGCGTCGGGGTGGCGTTGCTGTTGATGACGATGTTCGAGCTGGTTGTGGTGGTTGTTAGGGTTGTGGCCGTGCTCGCGGCCACCGTCGTGGTGATCGTGGTGTTTGGCGGGAGGATTGGGGTGAAGGTTGAACCGGGGGCGGTGGTTATGAGGGTGGTGGAGGGGAGAGTTTGGCTCATGGTAACTAGTGGCGGGGGGACGATGTTCATCGGTTGCTGGGGTTGCTGCAGCTGGATGTGGAGGGAGGGGTTCGCCTGGACGACGATTCCACCGGATGCGGTCGTCATCATGGAGGTTTTGACGTTCTGGAGGGCTGGTGAGCCACCGACGATCATGATGGACTGTCCGGCGGCGTTTTTGCCCTGGTGGAACACCGGCATGGACGTTGGAACCAGCGGAGGAGGCACCGGGGTGTTGGATCGATTGATCGTGGGTTCGATCTTGGTCACGCTCATCGATTGTTGGGTTGGGACTAGCGACGGCATGGGGATGGAGTTGGTTGGACCGCTGGTCAACGTGATGCTTTTGTTGTTCAGGATGATCTGATGGGGCGCTGGTGGCAGTTGCTGCTTGACGACGCTGGTCTTGATCTGGTTGGGTTGCGTGATCGAGACGCTGGTTTGCGGTGGAAGTGAAGTCGCTCCGATTGGAATGATGGAGGTGGCGGGTTTTTGCTGGACACCACCCTTGGTCAGTGGCTGTTGGATCTGACCGACGCCACTGTTGGTGATCGTGATCGACATGGAAGAATTTCCACCCGAACTGCTGACGATCGTGCCGGTGTAGTTGGTTTGGGTCGGCGGAGGGGGAATGTCCTGTTTGACGACCTGCGGCGAGTTGATTTGGATGGGCGACGGAATGGTTTGCATGTTGGCACCGCCCTGGTAGATGGCCGCGTTTGCCGAAGTGGGCGTTACCGTGATCGGAGACACGATCGCTTGCTGGGGTGGCTTTGGTTCGCTGCTGATCACGGCTCCGCCGGGTGTCGTTCCGGAGATGGGCGCCGGAGGTGGTGGCGGGTTGGCCGCGGCAACTGCCAGCGCGTGACCCGAAGGGATCGTCGGAATGATCTTGCCCGTTGCGAGGATCTTTTGCTGTTCGATGAACAGTCGTTGCAACGCTTGCGTAATCTCCGGGTCGGCCATGTTCTGGATGTTGGTTAGCACGGGCAGTGGCTTGTTGAAGACCGGATTGGTTGGATCAAAGTCCGCCGGAATGGTGAGCGTTGCGAGCAGGTTCTTGTTCTGCAGCTTCGCCGACAGCTGCTGGATCTGCTGTTGAACGCTTTTGAGCAGTTGCTGCTTTTGCGGCGTCAACTGAATCGTCTGTACGCGCGGCACAACGGAGGGCGTCCCGGTCGGTGTTGGCGTTGGAGACGGAGCTGGCGCCCCCGAATTCACACTCACCAACGGAGGCATTTGGTTCAGCATCGGCTGATGCTGCTGCTGCTGCGTTTGCTGGATTTTGGAACCCTTCTTACCACTACTTAAGCTAGTACCACTTAAAACGTTATTCGGTTGAACACACACATTTACACTACCATTACCACTACTACTGTTGATGCTGCTGTTGAAGCTAAGATTACCGCCAGCGGCTGTGACGTTAGCTGTAGTCGCGTTACTCACGATTAGATTATTGCACTGGGTAGTCGTCGTAATCGGTTTGATCTTGCTCTGGATCTGCGGATGAACCTGGGCGATCGGCGGCGGTGGCGCCGCACTCGACGCCACCACAAAGTTGTTCGGGTTGACCGTACCGACAATCTTGGTGCCAATCTTAGTTCCATCCTCAGCCAGAATCGGTTGGGCGTGCTGCCCCGGCTGTAGAATCACGTTCGGCGGCAGTCCACTCCCCACCGGGTTCACCTTGACCAGGCTGGCCTTGGGCGGTGGCGGTGGCTTGTCCGCCTTCTTCGAGCGACTCCGCTTGGGCTTTTCCTTGGGCACGGGCACCACGTTGTTAACCACCTTGTTCTGGATCTGCACCGGCGCGGTCATCCCCGTCGGCTTAAAGTTCTGGCTCACAATCTGGGGCGGCTGCTGCAACGGCTTCACCATCGGCTGCGGCTGCGGCGGCGGTTCACTCGTCGGCTGCACCGGCCCAATGTTGTTGAAGTGAATCTGACCCTGCAGCAGACACTGCGCCAGCTGCGCCGCGTTGATCCCCGTCGGCACGATCAACAGCCGCTCCATCGGGCCGAGCGCGGCCGTCGTCTGGCCCGGGCTCATCTGGGTGATCTGGTTGGTGAGCGTGTTCAGCGAGAAGAGCTGCGAGTTCGGGCCGACCTTGGGCAGCTCGACAAACTTGGGCGCGTTCGAGTTGATGACCACCGTTTGCTGTTGCTGTTGCTGGGGTTGAAACTGGTTCGTCGTCGTCACAGGTTGCGGTTGAGGCACGACAGGAGGCGGAGGAGGTTGCTCCACGGGGGCAGGTTCGTGCTTGCGCACTTCCTTCAAGCTCTGAGTTACGTTCGGTAGATGCTGCGGCTGCTGGGGTGTGTGCAGAATTTGCTGCTGCTGCTGCTGCTGCGGGAGTTGGTGATGGATCAGCTGAGGTGGCGGTTGTTGTTGCTGATGGTGCTGAATCAGGTGGCCACCGGCGGAAGCCGTCGACGTTACGATTGTGCTGGTTTGCGTGTTGAACGACGGGACGTACTGGTGCTGGGAGCTGGTAACGATTACGTTTTTGTGCTGAATCTGGCCGCTCACGGTGGCCACGCTTTTGGGCGGTTGTTGTTGGACAACTGGAATCGGCGCCGGAGGCGGTGGAGGTTGGACCACTGGTTGTGCGGGCGGAGGTTTGGAAGGTTCGTTCACCAGACTCACGTTGCCAAGCGCGCCGGACAGGATAGCTTGCAGAATCATCTGCGACTGGTTGTCCTGGGGGCTGTTGACGTCGTGCTTCAGGATCAGGTGGCCGTTCTCCGCGAGGGACAGACTCAGCGCGCCCGTCAGCTGCGACAGGATGCTTTGGGCGGATGGTGGACCCGAAGGCTGCTGCTGAACAGGTTGAGGAGGTTGCGGAACGGGTTGGGGTTGTACTGGAGGTGCCTGAATAACTGGTTGAGGTTGTTGAATGGGTTGCTGCTGAACTGGGTGCGGCTGTGGTTGGTAGTTCTGCTTGTTGTCCAAGATCGGCGTGATCTGAATCTGATTATTGATCGTGCCCTTCGTTGTCTTGTTGTTGTTCACGGTCGTCCCGTCAATCTGTGAGATCTGAATGTTTCCGATCTGGGTCGGAACCGGAGCCGCCACCGGAATCGTTTCCAGCGGTTTGTCCAGCTTCTTCCCGTTCTTCTTGCCTCCACCGGACTTTTTCTTCGTGGGCGTCACAACCGGTTGCTGTGGGGGCTTGCTCGGCGATATCACCATTGAAGTGGTCACCGGCGAGGTCAGCGTTGCAGTGACCATCGGTGCCGTCGAAGTCACGAACGAGGCCATCGGCTGCGGCTGACTCACCACAAAACTCTGACTGATCATGGGCGCCGACGAGGACGACATCGGCGGTGCCGACGAAGCCGCTGCCTGGATCAGCTGGTTCTGAATCTCGTTGATCTGACTCTGCAGCGTTGGCGTGACCTGGGTGTTGTTCAGCACGTTGTTCATCAAGCTGTTCACGCAGATCGTGTTCTGCGACAAACTACTTCCGCCACCACTACTACTACTCACGGTCGCGATCGTCGGCGTCGGCGCCACCGTCGCAATGCTGACCACCTTGGCCTGATCGTCGGCCGACAGGCGCGGGATTGAGATCGTGTACGGCTGGGCGGAGTTGGGATCGGCGGACGCGTCGATCGTGATCATGAACGGAGGTGGCTCTGTCGGCTTGGGCGGGACTTCGGCGGACGACGCCGAAGGCGTCGGCTGGGGTGGTTTCGGTTGCTCGGCCTCGAGCGACGGAATCGAGATCGTGTACGGGAAGTCCACGTTGGATCCGCCAGCGGCGCTGGCAGGGATCGTGATCATAATATCGGTACTGGCGGTGCTTGTTGGAGGTGGTTGGGGGAGGGGTGCCGGAGGAGGTGACATGAGCTGTTGCGGGGGTTGGGGTTGTTCCTCCGGAACGGTGAGAGGAGGTGGTTGCGGAGGTTGTGGTGCCGGCTCGTCCATGTCCATGAAGTCGTCGTCCTCGATGCCGATGCCGGAGATCTTCATCAGGTTGGCGAGATCGAGCTTGCCCGTGGACGTGTGCGTGTTGGTGTACGTCGGGGACGTCGGCGGAGACGTGATTGGCTCCGACTGGGGAGTTGGTGCCTGGCAGGTCACCGGGATCGACGGGGTTGCGATCATGGGGGCGGCCGTCGCGATCGGCGGTTGAGTCGTCTTTTTCTTTTTGCTTTTGCGCTCTTTTTTGGGCTTTTCGGGTTCGAACTTTGGCTGGGGCTGTGGCGGAGGTTGCTGGTGCTGGATCTGCACTGGTGACTGCTGAATGGAACTACTGGTAAAGAACTGTTGCTGCAACTGCTGCTGCTGTTGGGGTTGTTGGCTTTGGATCTGATGGTGTTGTTGTTGGGGCGGTTGTTTGAGACTGTCGGCCAGGATGACTTGCTGGCCGCTGGCGGTGGTCAGGATGGGCGTTGGTTGCCGGATCGGTTCCGGCGAGAGGATCTGCTGCCCGTCGGAGATGATTTGTCCCTGGGGTTGTGATGATTGCTGCATCGGAGCGTTGACCGTGATCGTTCCTCCTGCCCCGCTTGTGAATTGGATATTTTGAGCACTGACGACGATTTCTCCCGCGGACTGGGTCTGGTTGGTCTGGTTTACCGCTGGTGGTGGCGGAGACGTGAAGGTGGCACCGCTGGCAGCTGCGGCCGCGGCCAGTTGCTGCGTGAAATTGGCACTTCCGAGTTGGTTCAGGTTAATGTTTTGGTTCTGTAAGCTGAAGCCAGCCTGCTGGAACTGCGCCGGCAACGAGGCCAGCTGTAGCTGCCCGTTCAGCCCGTTTGGCACCTGGATTTGCGTGAGGTTCCCGTTCAGCTGGAGGTTTTGGAGTTGAGCGACCCCCTGGCTGAGCAGGTGTTGATTGATTGCGATCTGCTGGGCCTGACCACGTTGGCCTTGCAGGCCCTGGATTTGCGTCAACGGAACGCCCTGGTTCGTTTTGAGCCCGGGGATGTTCTGCTGCACCAGGTTGCCCTGGGAGGACACGATGAAGGTCGGTGCCGCGGCCAGTTGCATCGCCCCGTTGGTGCCCAGAATTCGAAGCACCTGCTGGGGTTGGGGTTGCTGCAGCTGTGGCCTCGTGTTGTGAATCACCAGGCTGGGCGTGGCGAGTTGCGGCGTCGGAGGTCGCAGTATCAGCTGGACGCCCTGCGGGGTGTTTTGCTGTACGATGACCGGCATTTGGTTGAGCAGTAAGGGTTGTGCGTTGAGGTTCCCCGTTGGCAGGATGATTGAGCCCCCATTTTGGGACGCACCTTGCGTGGCCGATCCCGTGGGCGTGGTCTGCGGTGTGGCCACCAACTGCGGCTGCTGTTGCTGCTGCGCAGAGTTGCCCTGTTGCGCGTACTGTTGACCTCCGGCCGTCGTTTGCGTGACCTGAATGTGGGCCGGCATCTGGTGATGGTTGCTCATCATGGTCGCCATCGAAGTCTTGGGCTGGGTCATGATCGTCTTCCCGCCCGCTATCGAAAAGATCGGCTGATGCTGCGGACTCTGCTGGGGTGACGGCGAAACCGACGGCGTCACCGGCTTGGGCAGGATCTGCTGCGGTCTCTGCTGGTGATGCTTTCCTCCGATGATGACGGTGGCCGCCGGCGATGGCGACGGTGAACCCGAGGACGGAGACGACGTGATGATTTGCTGGAGGAATTGCTGCTGTTGCTGCTGCTGCTGTTGGGGATTGAAGGGTTGCGGCTGCGGAGAATGCGATATGATCGTTTGACGGTTCTGCAGCTGCTGGCCCTGAATGGTTTGCTGTTGATGCTGTTGCTGCTGCTGCTGTTGCTGAATGAATTGAGAACCTTGAAATATTTGCACTATTTGATTGCCTGCGCCCATTACAGGATACTAAAAAAAGGAAGAAAAAAACAGATCGTTAGTTGGACAATCCTCAGCGCGTACGCCCCACCCCATTAACTCACTTGCTGAATGACGGGCTGCGGCGTCGGTGGCCTCAGTTGATGACCGGTCGCCACACTCGTCGGCGGCAGAGGAGCCGTTCCGGCTGGGCCCGCACTGCCAACGATGATACTACCGCCGAGTCCGCCGTGACTGCTGGTCGTGACCAGAATCGAACCGCCACCACCACCACCCCCGTTGGGACTCGCAATCGGACTGGGACTGGCGATGGGACTTCCCACAAAGGACACGGTTTGGGCTTGCTGCTGGTGGTGCTGCTGGATATGCTGCTGAAGTGCTTTTTTCGCCGCTTTCGGGCTACATGAGGGCGTCCCGATCGTGCTCGTTGTCCCATGTCCATGGCCTGCATGTGACTGGATCAGTTGCTGCTGCTGCTGCTGCTGCAGATGAGGCTGAAACAACTGTTGCTGCTGCGGCTGGTGGATTACGGTTGCCGCACTGGACTTGCGACCTTTCTGCTGCTTCAGCGAGATGTTGTTGGAACCGACGAGCGTGGTGTTGAACTCGTTGCCCGGGATGGTCGAGATGCTGTACGTGGCGGCACCGGCCGGGGACTGCGTCGGACTCGGCCGGTACACCACCGTGCCGGCATTCGGACTGCTGCTGTTGCTACTGGTGATGAACTGTTGCTGCTGGCCGAACGACTGCCGTCGGTTCGAGATGCCCGATTTGCGGTCCTGGAAAAGAATTCGGAATTATTGTGAAATCGGATAAATTCTGGGCAAAGTCTGATATCTCAATGCTGACCCAAAATTATAATTTTATAAACAAATGTAAACAATGAGTGTATCCCGCTTACTCCTATGGACATTATTGACATAAGGTGTGAAAGGGATACACTCAACGTTTACATTTGTTTATAGGACCTAATCGAAATTTGTACTTTAAAATGTGTTATTGAATATCAAAATAGCCGTTGCTCCTGAATAACTCAACGAAGATTTGCTAATAATATTTTTTAAACCTTTTTTATTTATTAGCAGAAAGCTATTTTACAGTGAGATTCCGATCGAATTAAGAGCAATCAAAAAAAAAAAAAAATATTTCAAAAATAATTGAGATTGGTTCTTCTGTTACATTTGCATTGTACCTACTCAAATTTTGAAAATTCGAAAGCATAAAATTCTCCTCTTCACTCGCGACCACAAATCGGACGCGACGCAAAGTCACACCAATCACTCTCGTCTGCTCTTTCTTTCTCTCCGATATCTCCGATGTTTAGTTAGCTTCACTCTTCTCTGGGCATTTTTGTGTGTGAGTGTCGTCGACGAGCGCCAGTAGGCCAGGCAAATCATTAGGAATTTCGATAGCTGTATGAAGCGATCGGCCAAATTGCTGGCTGCTTGCGAATCGCGTTAGCTCACGATTGGTTGCGATTTAAGCGATTTGATCGGCACCGAGTGAGTGATTTGTTATGTTTGAACCCTTGGCTGATATTAATGAATTTTGCTATTTTCCTCTGAGTAATTTTCTAGAATTTTTCCATTTTGGATTTTTTTTTTGCACACGGAAAAATTATATCCTCGATTTTTTTATTTAAAAACTTTTGATCTTCTCAAACTCGAAATCTAGCGTACGGTATTGTCTCGGATTCAAATTTCTCGGCGGAAGAGAAAAACGCGTACTTTCGTTTCCGTTCTGTTTGACAACTTGACATTTCTATTTCAAGATAGCGTAGGGTAAAATAAAGCATAAAATCAAGGAAATTTACATTAAAGGTATAAACACAAAATCTCGCCCAACAACTTTAATCACTAAAATTCAAATTCACAAAATACGCATTTTTTTCCTTTTAGAAATTTTCTGATATGTTTTCTGGAACTATAAAATGCATCTTTTACGCTAAAAAATTGTGATTTTTTGAAAAAATATAAAATATTGTCAAACAAAATTACTAAAATTATTTTTAAATGCATAATCAAATTTGAAATGACTTAACACATTTTTTTTTGAAAAAGTGCACCGTTTTCAGATAATAGGCATTCTGCAGTTATTTTTCTTTAGAAATGTTCAGTTTTTTTGCAATTTTATTGATTTTTTTTTTAATTTTTCACTTTAGAATTATTTTGATATGTTGAAGGGGACTACAAAAGGCATCTTTTGCGCTGGATATGAATTTAAAAACAATCGTGTTTTTTGGAAAAAAATCTAAAAAAATGTCAAACAAAATTTCAAAAATATTTTTTAGATGCCTGATCAAATTGGTTATGATGGCCTAATGTTACGGGTATGTAAATATTCAAACAGCTGTAACTTTTGAGTGAATTTTCTGATCAATTTGGTGTCTTCGGCAAAGTTGTAGGTATTGTTGAGGACTTTTGAGTAAAAATAGGTACAAGGAAAAAAAATTGCTGATTTTTTAATCAATTTTTTTTTCACTAAAACTCAATTTCCCAAAATACGTAGTTTTTTGATTTTCTAGATTTTTTGATATGTTTTAGGGGACAAAAATCCGCAACTTTTGAGCCATAGAGAAACATGGTCAAAAAATCTGCCACCGAGTTATGAATTTTTGAAAAAATAGTGATTTTTGGAAAAAAATCTAAGTTTTATGCAAAAACAAGTTTGACATTATTTTTTAATGCAAAATTGAATTTGCAATCGAAAAGTACTTTACAGATTTTTTGATAAAGGGCTCCGTTTTCAAGATATAGCCACCGAAAGTTTGATTTTAGCGAAATATTTGCAGTTTTTCAATTTTTAAAAATAGTGACCATGAGTGACCATTTCTAAAACTATTTTGTTTGAAAAGTTCAGAAAATTTGCTATAAAATTGTCTAAGAGACATTGAAGATTGGACCTCGGGTTGCTGAGATAGAGC
Source organism: Culex pipiens pallens (assembly GCF_016801865.2). Lineage (NCBI taxonomy): Eukaryota > Metazoa > Arthropoda > Insecta > Diptera > Culicidae > Culex > Culex pipiens. The sequence goes on along the minus strand of NC_068937.1, from coordinate 132,490,155 downwards.
CGCTTTAAGAAAAAGAAACACGAAAATTGAAGTTTTCTAAATCTCACCAAAACAACCCACCATTTTCTAATGACGATATCTCAGCAACTAATGGTCCGATTTTCAATGTTAATACATGAAACATTCGTGAAATTTTCCGATCTTTTCGAAAAAAATCTATTGAAATTTTTTAAATCAGGACTAACATTTTAAAACGGCTAAACATTGAATATTACGCCCATTTAAAATGCCAGTCTTGATTTTAAAAATTTCAAAATAATTCAATTTTGCATTAAAAAATAATGTCAAACTTGTTTTTGCATGAAACTTCGATTTTTTTTTCCAAAAATCACTATTTTACAAAAATTCATAACTCGGCGGCAGATTTTTTGACCATGTTTCTCTATGGCTCAAAAGTTGCGGATTTTTGTCCCCTAAAACATATCAAAAAATCTCGAAAATCAAAAAATACGTATTTTGGGAAATTGAGTTTTAGTGAAAAAAAAGTTGATTAAAAATCAGCAAATTTTTTTTTTCCGTGTACCTATTTTTTTCTCAAAAGTCCTCAACAATACCTACAACTTTGCCGAAGACACCAAATTGATCAGAAAATTCACTCAAAAGTTACAGCTGTTTGAATATTTACATACCATTTTTGTATGGACAGCTGCCAAAATTGTATGGAGACTTGTATGGGTGAACCAATGACACAAAATAGCTTATTTGGTCATAGGAAAGGCCCCCACAAAGTTTGAGCCAAATCAAAAAATACAAATAAAATCCATTTCCGGTTTTGGTAGAGAATTGCTCAATAGACATTTTGAGGTGATTTTTTGAGAAAATTTACAGTTTTTTTTTTCAATTTAAAAACTTTGTATGAAGGCTGAGATTCCTCCAATATGCCTCTTAACGCATAATTTTTTGAAAAAATAGTATTTCTAGATTAAATTTTCAAAACAACCTATCCCTCATGGGTTTCCTATGCAGATAGGGCCTTTTGAAAAGCCCACATTTTTAAACTCGCGATATTTTGGAAGCTATTGGTTCGATTTTTAATGATAAAAATTGATCTTTTTAGAAATTGTATGCTCTTTTCTGTTAAAATACTTTCGATAATTTTGAAACCGAGATAATCCTTTTGCAAGGCCTAAAATCACTTGTTTAGCACATTTTCATATTTTAAACTTGATTTTAAAATTTGGGATTTTTTTTTTTTCGAGAAAAGAGCCAAAAGCTTCCAAGATACCGCGACTTGAAAAATGTGGGCTTATTAGATGAAACTGAGAGAAAATAATTTTTGACACAATTCAAGCTTGAGGCTGTATCTTAGCAACGAGCAGTTCGATCAGTATTGTAAAATAGAGAAATTTGTAGGAATTTTTTAAAACACATCGACAGTTTTTTTTGCAGGGCTGCTTTTTTTTACGAAATTTTATTTCAACTTTTAGTGATAAAAAGTGAAATAAAAATTAGATTTTTTTCCGTGTACCTATTTTTTCTGAAAAGTCCTAAGTCAAAATTTAAATTAAACCATGATTTTGAATTTCAGGAGTTGAAATAAACTCTGTCCAGATGATATTAAAATCTCATTGAGCTATTTTTGAAATTCCTAATTCTGCTCAGAAAACACACAAAAAAAATGGACTGTATCACCCACCTGGTCCTGAGTCACGGCGGCAAGGCTGCTGTTGGTTACCAGCAGGACATCCTGCGGCTGTTGTTGCTGGTGATGTTGCTGGAATTGCTGGTGCTGCTGCTGCTGGAACGGTGACTGCGATGGCGACGGCTGCAGCCGGGGGCTCGCCGGGATCGACGGTGATGGCGATGGCGTCAGAAATGGACCCGGAGGAGACAGAATACCTGGGAGAAGCGGGAGAGAGTTGGTACAGTTAGTATGAGTTTGGGTTAAAAATTTAAAGTTTGTAAAGGTTTTGTTAGTAAAGTAAATTACCAAATATCATGGTTTGGCAAGGTTGATCATCCTACAGCGGTCGAAAGCTGAACGCATTTTCACTAATTTTAAACCATTGTTGATGCTTTAATTTCTTTCTGTACACAAAAACTTCAAAATAAAAATTGGGCGAAATTGGTGACCACCAAATTTTAAATCACATTTTATCAGTGTTCCACTTCCGCCCAAAACAAATCGCCCACGCAAACACAAAAAATTTTCGAGGAAAATCCCCCGGAAAAGGACGCTCCCCCCACAAAATGCTCATTACAACCCCTCGTCCTTAAAACTTTTGCTCTTTCCACCACCTCCACCCTCTCCTCACAAACCCCATCATTCATCACACCGAAACTCGTCACGCGAGAGAGAGAGAGTGAGGGCGTCATTCAGAAGAAAATGCCCCGAGAAAAAGCAGCAGGCTCTGCAGCGCCACCACGCGGAAATTCCACGACACTCTGTCTGTGACTTTTCTTTGTTTATCGATTAGATTAGAGAGAGAGAGAGAGAGAGTGGCAGCAGGCGATGCGATGGTGTGATGGCCTGCACAACAACAACACCAACTATTTTGTCGTAAGTTCTGTGAAGGTGTGTGTGTCTTTTTCGAGAATGGCAAAAACTTTTTTTTCGGGGATTGTATTTAGATTTGTTGTTCGAGAAAGTACACATTTTTCCAAGAAAGGATACCGTTATTCTTCTCGGAAGGATTTTCCAACCCGGAAAATCGTCACTGTTTTTCACTCGTTGATTTATGCACTCAAAATAGCCACCTACAATTCCCGGTAAATCCCACACTAAAAGATTTTATCACTCATTTTCGAGGGCACCAAGCTCGTTTCCTTTGTTTGTATCGCGACGAGAGTCGCGAAAATTCCCGACGCTTTTCCACAGTCATTTTCCAACAATTTCCACCAAACTATATTTTCACCTGATTCATCACCACGTTACCCACCAATTCCCACACAATTAGTCACCAATTGACGCCAATTTCAGCCCAAATTCCCGAACCACAAAATTTCCGCGGCGCTCTAGAACTCGTTTTCCTCGACGTTTTTCCTCCTGGTTTTTCTCGTTGGCGCGCCGCGACACGGACGTCGACGCAGTCAACACTTTTGCTTTTCACCCCCCAAACGCGCTCTCTCGCACTCTCTCTCTCATTACAAATACACTCTCATAAATGGGTGGGAGAGCGAATATTGCTCACCGAATTAAGCGAGGGAGAGCGGGAAACACAACAAAAACAAAGGTGGCTAGAGTGTTGGTGGTGGTGGTGGGTGTTGAGCTGCCACGTGAGAGTGCGGAAATTTGCACGCACGCACGCCACGGCGGCAGTGTTGATGGTTGAAAGGGAAAAAGTTGGGCGCACTGTTCAGTGGGGAACTGGAATGCATATTACGGCAATCAGTGTTGCCAAATAAATTCAACAATGCTTTTTTCTACAATCTGATGACCAATAAATTTTTAAAAGTTACCCGAATCAAAATAACAAATTAAGTAATCAAATTCACATTTTATCAAAATTATTTCTATTGAAAAATTCTATCGTGATTCAATCCGCTCTTCATATCAAGATTATATTTAATTTTATAAACTTCAATCAAAGAAGGAAAACATGTTTATATTTCGTATAGGAATGTGGACAGATTTTGTGTCAAAAACAACTATGTACCTATGACAAAATAACACTAATGTACTGTGCATAATAAGCATTATATACTAAAATTCAAAATGAGCAATTGGGTCCTAAAATGAAGCTTAGATAGCTGATATTATTGTTTACAGCGAAAAAGCTTATATTTCTGGGTACATGACCCTTTGTACGACCACAAAGAATTTTAAATTAATTTTTAAATCAATTTTGAAAAATTAACCTCGCGGTCCTTCTTGACAGAAAAGTTCCTACTTGACAGCTCGTTCCAAGGGGACCATAGTTGATCCATCGAAAAAATGTTGTCTTGTCAAAAAAAAAAATTTGCATTAAAATGAAATAAAGTGATCAGAAATGGTTTTTAATGGTGTTTTTTACCGTTGTACATAAAAATTGACATAGGGCTTTAGTACCCAATTCTCTACGAAATCAGCCGATTTCGACCATTTTTATTTTTTGTATTTTTGATTTGGCCCAAACTTTGTGGGGGCCTTTTCTACGACCAAAGAAGCTATTTTGTGTCATTGGTTCACCCATACAAGTCTCCATACAATTTTGGCAACTGTCCATACAAAAATGGTACGTAAATATATAAACAGCTGTAACTTTTGAGTGAATTTTCTGATAAATTTGGTGTCTTCGGCAAAGTTGTAGGTATTGTTGAGGACTATTGAGAAAAAAAATAGGTACACGGAAAAAAAATTAAAACATCGAAATTTCATATCAAAAAAAAATTTGACCTCAACTTTTTATGTAAAATTGAATTTGCAATCGAAAAGCACTTGACAGATTTTTTGATAAAGGGCTCTGTTTTCAAGATATAGCCACCAAAAGTTTGATTTTACCGAAATATTAGCAGTTTTCGATTTTTAAATATAATGACCACGAGTGATTTCTAAAATTTTTTTTTGAAAAGTTCAGAAAATTTTCTATGAAGTTGTCTAAGAGTCATTGAAAATTGGACCTCTGGTTGCTGAACTACAGCGGCTTAAAGAAAAAGAAACAGGAAAATTGAAGTTTTCACTCAAACAACCCATAATATTCTACTGTCGATATCTCAGCAACTAATGGTCCGATTTTCAATGTTAAAACATGAAACATTAGTAAAATTTTCCGATCTTTTCGAAAACAATATTTTAAAAAAATTATGAATGAATACTAACATTTTAAAAGGGCCTTATATTAAATACTCTGAGGTGATTTAAATATTAAGTACTCTGAGGTGATGTAAAAAAAAATCCAAGATGGCGGCCAAAATGGCGGTGATGAAATATTGAAAAAAAGCCAATTTAACGCGCAACCAACCATTCAAATTCGACTAAAATTTTGTAGCAGAACTCGAATTTGATGTAAAAAGTTAGAAAATGAAAAAAAATACAAAAAAAAACTTTGTTCGTGTTTCGATTATCCGAAGTCCTATACAAACCTTCGGATAATCGAGTCTGGACTGTATAACGAAATTACACTAATGAACTATATATACTAAGCATTATATACTAGAGCACTTCTCGGCAAAATTGGCCGATTGTTATTTTTTAATCCCACTGATTTTTTTTTCTGGGGCCCTCCTGCTCTCCACATTCTGAGGTTCCTTTTATTTTACTGTAAACTGCACTACTGAAATTTTAACCCTCTCCCGCCCATGGTTACTCCAGAGCACCAAAACTTTGAACTCAAATATCTCGGAACTAACAACTTTTCATGGTGCTTTAAGTTGCAGGTATTCATGTAGAATGTATACTAACATCTCCCCAAATTTCATCAAATTTTATAAAGCACAAGCAAAGTTACAGTACGAAATGTAAACAAAAATGGGCCAATTTTAGGGAAATAAATAAGATCTGTTTTCGAAAGCCCGTAAAAATTACCAAACACAAAATTTTATGAAACAAAAAAAAAATGTTTTGCTATCATTTGAACCTTGGAAAAGAGCCCCTATGAATAAAATTGTGAGTTTGACCGGTTTTGAGTGTTTTTCATTCTTTTTCATTTGGTGCACCAGAGCACCACCTAGGCATATGAGCGACTAAATATTCAGGAGCACTTTTTTCTAAATTACAGAAAAAGCTTATACGTTTTGACTATTCATAAACAAAACAAAACATTGTTATTAGACCGATGGTTTTATTATTTTCCTTATTTTTTATGAAAATTGTTGTTTGTGAGTTTTGAATGAGGCAATCAAAGAAATCAGAAAATGCAGAGATTTTGGAATTTTTAATTCATACTTCAAAAATATGGTCTTACAGCAGAGAATAAGTAGTTTTAACACATTTCGAAGAATTTTCTAAACAACTGAACCAATAGATTAGAAGAAAACGAGATTTTGTGATTTAAAAAAAGTCGTTCATCTCCCTGATGGTGCTCTGGTGCACCACTTCAAATTCAACTTTTTTGCACCAATTCGATGTTTGTGGGTCAAAGTAAAGTATTTCCTGCATTATTTTACCAAAATTTAGCCATTTACTATTTTTACGATAAGCAAACAGCTCTGGGTTAATCAAACTTATAGCTGAAATTGCAGCAGATTAGAACATACAGAAAAAATTCAGAAGCTTGACATTTTGTATTTTTTTTTCTTATCTCAATAATGAAAGTTTCTTGTTTCTAAATAATTTTGGTACTTTTCCGTACAGTTATAGTATCCTTTGTACGAGATTCCTAACCGATTTGATGAGAAGAAAAAATAATTAAACTTACATCAACTTTTTTTTAATAAACTTACACGTAAAACACAACATTTGAAAAAAGATTTTTTTTAAATCTTTTTTTTACCAAGCTGTGTTTTTTTAAATCATGATTTTTCAAAACATTCAAAAAATAAACAAATATTTTTTATGTCACTCTTTTCAAAATTAGCCAGATAGTAAGCGTCGAAAATATTCGCTTTAAACATAAATAAATTCACAGATATTGAAGTGTAATCAACTGATAACAATTAAAAGCACTGTTTCCTACGTTGAACATAATTTTAGCATATGTCGTTTTTCAATGTTTGAAATATGAGCGAAATTTCAATGTAAAGTTCCACAAGAATTTTTTGTTTGCAAAAAAAAAAATTACAGTCCAGGTTTTTATGGGACTTCGGATAATAGAATCACGAACAAAAAAAAAGATTTTTCTTTTTTTTCTTATTTTTAACATCAAATTGTGCATTTTCAGGCAGACAAATACAATTTTTATAGTGTTTTATTTTATTTTAATTTAAAATTAATTAAAATTAAACAATTAATTAAAAAGTACTTTCCCCAGTAACATTCTGAATAAATGCATCGTTTAAAGTTGTAAACATTCAAAGGTTTAATCAAGATAAAAAAAAAATATTGTTCATCTTTGCAAATTTAGGAAATTTTCTATTATTTTAGTTTCCCAACTGACAATTTTCAATGCATGATAATCATTGTAACCTGAAATCACCTTTGTGATTTACTTCTATTCTTCGAATAATTTTTTTGTTATATAAATCAAAATCAACCCGGAAAAGAGTTACAGTGTTCACTTTTTCAGTTTGCAATTCTTATTTTTTTAAAGATATTATGCCAACCCCTTTATCTTTGAAATGTATTAATGAACGTAGATTTTTGCATTTTTAGTCCACTTGAGACACTTAAAGTGTTCATGATACTTTTTATATTTTTGCAACACACATTGAACAAACGAACTTAAATATTTAAAAATTTTGAGAAAAGACTGATTTCAATTATAAATTAAAGAACTTGTTAAAGATAATCCTGGAATATGCAAAAATGTTTTTATAAAATAAAATTTAGTTTTATGCAGTTGGTGATTAAAAAATATATGAAAATTGAAATAACAGGCTCTGGTTTCATTTTATTAATGAACAATATATATTTCAGTATTGAGTAGAACAAAAAATACGAAAAAAAAGTTTGCTTGTTCCAAGGGAACTGTTTTTATAACTTTGTGATAGTTTAAGGTCTATTCTACAACCCACAATTTCCATCGTTCATTTATTCTGTGTAATTAATATGTCATAATATTCTAATAGCAGAAATCCCACGTGCTTTCCATGAGGGTCACATCCTAAGCACGTGTCCAGCGCATCACCTCCTGGTTGGCATTTAGAAGTTTATTCACCCGAAGCCGCACAGACGACACCGAAAACAAAGGCCGCACGCAAAAGTCATTTCGATTGCATGACACCCAGACGTGACGAAGGCAAAATTTACAACAACAAACAAGAAGAAAAAAAAGTCCAAAATGCTTCGGCGGCGGCTGCTGCGTCACAACCGGACCAAAAATTGCAATCAAAATATCGCACATAGAATGAAAGTTCGTTTTGATGAGAGTATTTTCCCAATGAGAGAAAGAGCGCTGATGAGTTGATGAGATTTTCGCAAAAGAGAGAGAGAGCTCGCACACTCATCGAGATTACCATCACTTTACATTACGGCTTGTAATGAGAGTGGGGCAAATCAAGAGAAATCAGTTGGATCACGTTCAACAAACAAACACAAACTGTCACATGTTGCCAAAGGGCGCCACATTCAGTATGTGCTCTCTCACTCTCTCATTATTTTTAACTCTCTTGTCAGAAAAGAGCCCAACTGTGTAGGAAAATTGCTTGTTTTCCACAACACAAGAGCTGGTGCTATCCCAAGGAAGAATGCATGCTTCCGGGGGGTTGGGGTACAAAAAAAAAGTTCTGTGTGGCCTATTCTCTCGGAAAATGTTGCTCCTTCTCACATGTCAGCCCGGAAGAGTTGTCTGATTATCCGGGACGTGTCAATGTGCCGCCACGGTTTGAGGGTTTTTGGGATTTTTGTTTTGTTTTATTTTTGTTTGACATGAATTGATGAGGGTGAAATATTTGATAGAACATTTGAATTTTGTATTATGTTTAAAAAAAAAATAGAAAAATAGAGGAAAAATGCTCTTCAGATGAAAGAGCAATCGACAGGAGTCAAAAAATATTGATTGATAAAATTGAATAATTACAGTTCCACGTGTGCTTGTGAGAGGGTCAGGTTGTCAGGTGGCGATGGCAACTTTAGTGCCAACCCACCACGCAACCATTTCCGCGCAGACTACGTGCAGCGTTGAATGTCTGTCTATAGGAAATCCCATCAGGTCAACAAGTCAATAGATAAAGTGGATGGGAAAAAACCATTTAACTTTTTGTATCAGATGTCAATTATGTACGTTGAATCAGTGTACTTGAAATTTTTCGAAATCAACTTTTTAGTTTTATTTTATAAAAGCTGATTAAATTAAACACAAAATTGCCAATGAAAATATTAAATTAATAAAAAACAGAAATAAGACTATTAAGTAAAAAATAAAAACAAACTAACAAGTTTCAGCATAAATCCCCGTTAGTAGGGTGGTTTACTGTATCAAATAGAAGCACCATCAATAGAGTCCGACTCAATTAAAATTTATCCTTCCGGCATGACTATCCAGTTTCGATTGCGATCACAATCGAATAAAAAACAGTGCATCCAGAACAAGGCCACAAATAGCAGAAAAGCATACCTTTCGGAAAGTCCGCATTTCCTTTCAACCTCTCTTGAACTACTAAGTGACGTATGCGACATTTTGAAGCAATTTCAAATTTGTGTCAAAAGGAATGTAAAACAAGCTTGAATTTAAAAAATTGTGTATGTGAGCAATTATCCGTGAAATCAGTCCATTTCGATTTCGAACGCTTTTTTTAATTAGGCTCAAATTTTGTGGAGACTTTCTAAGACCAAAGAAGCCATTTTGTGTCATTGGCCCACCCATACAAATCTTCATACAAATTTGGCAGCAGTTCATACAAAAACAGTTCGTAAATATTACAAAATCTGTAAAGCCATTGCAAATATTTTTCAAAGTTTATCTCGCCCCCCCTCCCCCCTTTTTTCAAAAACTTCAAAATTTGTATGAAAATTAATGTTTTATCAACTGAAAACCAGTTAAAATGCGTTTATAATCATATTGAGCAAGTTTGAACTCTTTTGAAAACAATTTAAATTTTCATAAAATATCAATGTACAGTCCCACAAAAAGTTTTTTTTTTCGCGCATCAATATTTTGAAAACTAATGATTGGAAAGCAACCCGGGCAAACGGTAATAACAAAATTCATGCCATTTCAATAACAAATACTGTTAAAATAACAAAAAGTGTTATGGAATTTTCTTGAAAAATCAATTTTTGCATAAGAATTAAATAACAGTTTATGTTATCATAACAAAATTTGTTAGTGGTATGATATTGGTTGAGAGCAAAAACAACTTGGGAATAACATTTTTCGTTATGGAAGAATAACTCCAATTGTTATTGGGATGATCGGATTAGTTGTTAAAATAACAAAAAATAATAACAAAGATTTGTTCGAAGAATAACTTAAAATGTTATTAGTCTGTTATTACAATAACATTCCAATAACAAAAAAATCATAACGTCGAATAACGAATCTTGTTATAAATAACATAATATGTTATTGGACTAGTATTTTCAAAAATCAAAAAATGTTATTCCCAAGTTATTTCCGTCTGCTCGGGAACTGGATGCGTGTAAACTGAATTTTAAAACACTTTTTTCATTCAAATGTTAAAACGTAGGCTCTTGATTTAATTTTTTATATTTTTATATTTTTTTGCCCCCTCCCTCGATTTTTTTCAAGGCCGGCCATAAACTTTGAAAAAAATCTGCAACGGCATAACTTTTGAAAAAAAAAATCCTGGTCGATTTGGTGTCTTCGGCAAAGTTGGTATTGATGAGGAATATTCAGAAAAAATAACTACCCGAAAAAATTCCGATTTTTAAATTACATTTTCATTACAACAATTCTATTTAACAAAATCCGCATGTTTAAATAATTGGTTTTGTATTTTGGATAAAGTATATTATTTTTTTTACTTCAGTTTTTTATATAAAATCAAATTTGCAATAGAAAAGTACTTAACAGATTTTTTGAAAAATTGAATCGTTTTCAAGATACTCAAAGCTTAATTTTGACTATTTTTTTTTTCGATTTTTCGAGATGTGTCCATGATGGTCCATTCCTAAAAATATTTTTTTCGAAAAGTTCAGTAAATTTCCAATTCAATTGCCTAAGAGACATTGATGATTGGACCTCTGATTGCTGAAATCAGTGTTGCAATTTTGAGCGCTCATCCGCTCATGAGCGAGCATTTTTCGCTCATTCGTGAGGAGGAGCGCGACGCGAGCTAGCTCACGTTTGCTCGTGCTCGTGTTTGCTCATTTATTTTATGAGCGAAAATGCTCATTGCTCATTGAGCAAAATGAGCGGTATTTTTTACCTGTAACGGGTAAACGATAATAACTTTTTTTTTCGGCAGAGCTTCGAGGTTGTTTTTTTTAAATGGAGGCTTGAATAAGAAGTTATTTGTCATATTTTTTGTTTTGAAACTTGTTTTGGAGTCAGAGTTAAGTTGTTACATTAAGATCTGTACACAGTAAAAAACCATAGAAATATTACATCTGAGAAGGGGTGCGTCTTTTATGTCAGAAAAATGCGTAATTTTATTTCTGGAAATGTGTAATTTTACCACTTTTCTGGTGTAATGCAACTTTTTCAGTCTAAATCGAGGTAAAATTATATCATTCCAGAGGTAATATTCAACCTTACAAAATTACACCTTCCAAATGTACACTTCTTTTAACTGTGTAGAAATAATTCGATTAATAAAAAAAAGTTGATAATAGAGTGACACGTGAAAGTGAACTATTTAATAAAGCTGAAAAGTATCTTTTAAGGAACACAAATATTTTTTCTTGGTAAAACGTTTTAATTCCTGGGCACCTCATCTTGTTTAGTCAATTATTTTTAAATAATTTTGCAAAATAAATGTTAAATCTGTGTCTTAGATAATTTTCACATCAATTATATTATTTATTTGCTGGAGTCGATCCAAAAAAATAAATGAGAAATGAGCGTGCTCACAAGTAAAAACATGTTTTAATATAAAAAAAAATCGATTACCATCCTATTTACGGCTTATTTATGACCTAACAATTCCGTTCCTTGACAGTTTACTCTAAATTTGAAAGTGAAATAAACTAAAAAGAGTGTCTGGATTCTTAGCAAATTAAGACACTATAATTGCGAGTCAGCCATTTTTCATTTATCGGGAATTTAATCAAAACTAGTTTTCTAAACTATCAAACTCTGAAAAAAATATATGCTGACAACATTAAAGTTTCATTGTTAATTTGATTTTGGTTGACCGCGGTAAATTTTCTTGAAATATTTCGAATTAACAAAAATCCACCAAAGCATTTACCATTACCACATTGATCACACAAAAAACTGTGGTAGAAAAGTATCCCCCGCAATCCACCGCGATCAATTTTTGACAGTTCGACGTCAACGAATGATTTCAAGAAAATTTACTGCGGTTAACCAAAATTAAATTACCAATGCAACTTTGATGAGTTCATGTCCCTTTTTCGCGATGGATTGCGCGATGATTATCTTCAAAAGTGGCAATCCAATTGGCCTGTGCCAGATTCATCAACAATACTAAAAATCTACCTGATTTGCTGATGAGCGCTCATTGAGCGCGAGCGCATGCGATGAGCATGAGCGAGTACGAGCTACCTGTTAAGTCCTCATGCTCATAAATGAGCGAGCACGGCTTCTGGCTCGCTCGCTCATTCGCAACCCTGGCTGAAATACAGCAAATAAAAACATTAAACAAACAATTTTAGTTTTTCAAGTATCCAAACATTCCTACATTATCGAATGTCAATGTCTCAGCATCTGGGCCAAACACTCAATATTATGCCCATTTGCTAGTCTTGATTTTTAAATATTCAGAATATTTTTTTTCGAAAAGATCATAATTTTTTACAATTGTTTCATATTTGGCTCATGTAATTTCACATTAGTAAAATTACATCAAATAGTTACATTACAAAATTTTTATTGTTCTTTTTCTTAATTTGCCGCATACGTCACTTTGCAGTTCTGAGGCAGTGCTCCATTTTGCGTTGATAAAACCAACCATCTGTTGATGTTTGCAACTCGGAACTTGAACAAAAACTACACTCTTACAGTGTGAGCCCAACGTAAGCGCACATACAGACAATGTAAACTAATAGTTCATCCTGGTTACAATTTACACAGTAAACAGTGTAAATACGGCAATAGGAGAAGGTGTGAATTAACTCATTTGTTTTATTGATGGGCTGAAAACAAATTAAAAAATTACAGGAAACACAATGTAAATTTTACTAGTTGGTTACTGCGGATTAGATTCTTATTTTTTAGACAAAACCTATCCGAATTTCTTTTTAATCTACATGAGAATTGGTGTAATTAAATCAGCGAGGAAAAATTTACATCAGTTTTGTTGCATAAAATTCCATATTCATACATAAATTTACACAATTTTTGCTGCGTATTTTAAAATTTCAAAAAAATCATTTTCAGCTGATTTTTTCAAGCCCTACATCAAATGACACTTAATTGACATTTGCGCGTGGCATTTCAACCATTCCGCTGACAGTGTGGATCGGCATCGACAAACAAGCAAAAAAGAAGCCTTTAGGGAAAACTCTGCAACTGCGTGGAGAATCGGAAGCAGAATATGCATGCATGCACAAATCGAGCTCATAATTTGCATCAATTCGCATCCGCACATGCACTCTCGGCGCAGTTTTTTTTTCTTCTGTTGGCTTGCTCTCTTTCTTGTCATATTTTCCGTTGTTTTCATGTCTGATTTGTTGCTTCAAGCTGTATGGTAATGAAGCGAGTTCGTAGCTGTTGATTCCGAGATCATGACAAGGTTGAGAGCTGTGTTGCGCTTATGAAATGGAACTCTTAACTTTTTTTTTGTAAAAAATCAATCTTTATGGCAGTAAACTTCAGAAAAAAGTTTTTTTTGTAATAAATTTTTTAAATGTTTAAAAATGATCATTAAATCTTTTTTTTAAATAATTGAATATCAACTTTTTAAAATTTAAATGATCGAAAAGACAAATTTCTGCTTAATTATAAGGCATATTTATGGGTAGGCTTAGTGATTTTTCACGCTCGAAAATAGCAAATTTCACGGGGACGTCAATTTCAAAACACCAAATTTCACGCAAATTTCGCGGATCGTGAAAAATGTTAAAATAACTCTGAAAATCTTATGTTAAAATCACAGAAACTATCTTTAAGCTTCATTATACATTGTTCTTCACTAAACTAAAAAATCTTCACTAAATTAGAAAGTGACACAAAAAAATCTCCTAATTTTCAAAAAAGTTTCCACCTGGTTTATGGCTTTATTTATATTTTGAAGCAAAATGTGTGGCATGCGTATTTTCATTTATTGAACTGCTTTTTTAATATTCGAAGAATAAAGCTTAACAGTTTTCGCTGATTTGCTTCTGTTTTTCAGTTTACATTTTATTGAATTTCATATCAAAGCAAGATTTAACAATCTTGTCCAGCCAAAATGAATAAAATAGTTTGAATTTTCTTCGACATTTAACCCATTCAAAATAATGTTCAAGGTTTTCATCTCATTTCAAAAAGTAAATTTAAAATCAACAAGCAAAAATAATATAATTTGTAACGAAATCGAAATTTGTAATCAGAATGAGAACAGAAAACAAAAAAAGGTGGTAGTTTTTAACTTTTACGGGAATCATCCACCCAAATAATCAAATAACGTTAAAATTAAACAGGACTCAGAAAAAAAGATGAAATGTTTTTCAAATGTAATCAAGATAAAAAAAATACTCTTCATTTTATTTTGAATAAACAAAGCTTGATTCTTTTAATTACTTTTGTAATTATTTTTCTTTTATTCATAACTTGTTTTTATTAAGTCCTTTTAGGTGCTGTTAATTTTGAAATTATACTTATCAAATAAAATAGTAGTCAAATTTTGACTACAGCGAATGAAAATATTACTAAATTTAGTTAGTTTCTAAAAAACTAAAAAATCTGAACAATTCTTCAAATGGTTCAAAGTAAGCTTAATCGTCAGCGAAATCGTCAAAATTCAATAACCCTATATCAGTAATTGAACAAGGGTAATCACTCGCTTAATTCTACTGCAGTTCTTAAGATTATTTTTATTCTGATTTGAGTTTGATAACATATTTTGAGAAAAATTGTTTCAGTTTCACACAAACATAAAATTTCACGGGATTTCGCGGAAAAAGCCAAATTTCGCGGATTTCACGCTGTCCGCGAAATCGTGAAATTTCACTAACCCTATTTATGGGTATGAAACAAATGCGTCGCCAGCCGACGCCAAGGACAAACTGCGTTTACCTGGTTGCTGATTTGCATAATTGAATGCTGGTGCGAAATAAGATTGCAGTGCATCGAACAAGCAGCTACGATTACCATAATTTATTTAAAAATTGCAATGAACATACTTGAAATAGCGATAGCGGGAAGAATATTTCACATTTTTGACGAATTTAAGTATTTTTTTTAAATACTTCATGATAAGCACTCATGTCATGTCGATTCACGTTTTCAAGAATACAAATTCACGAAAAAAAAATTTTAAATTTTATTTCATAGAAAAAAATGTTAAATATACAAATTTGAGTCAAAATTTAATAAAAAAAAGTGGCAACAAAGGCAAAAAATCAATACCGACCCACCTCACCGCCACCAACCACACACCGTGAGGTGATTAATTGCTCGGAAAATTGTGGTACGGCAAAGCCACGTGACATCCGAGTTGGGGTCGAAAATTCCTCTAGCTTTTCACCTATTGCGCGCGCGAAACCCGAAAAACTTGGCGGTGGAAAAAAGTTCCAATTTCACCACGTAATTTTGCCTCAAAAGACCCAGAAAAAAAGAACTTTTCCTAATTTTCCACGCAGAATAATTTATGCAAGGGGGTCGTCGCGAAGTTTGGAAATTCCGCGAGGAAAAGTGGGATTTGATGTTTTTTGAAGGTTCAAGGAAACCACAAAAACGAGAGAAAATGTATCGCGTCATCCTGTGAACCAGGATTTTTCTAGCTGGTTGAAAAAAAGTCTCATCAACTTTTCCGGAAACAATCGGCGAAACACTTGCGCCAGGCGACTATTTAGCAAAGCGTAAGGGTGGTCCTTTTCTTAATAACATGTAATTTTATTCCTTTGCATAGTTTCAAAAAATGATAATTTGTTAATTTTTAAATAAAATGTATAACTTAAAATTTTTAGCAAATTAAAAAAACTAAATTAAAAGTGTACCACCCTACTTCAAATGGTGTTAACAAACTTCACCGCGAAAAGCCACCCACAAAGTTGGCCCCTTTCCGTTTTTCTCTCCATCACCAACCAACAAACAAGCTACCAATTTCACGAGGAAATCCCTTGCGAGGTGGGCTCTCATTTGCGGTCAAGTATTGGTGTTCCGGGATGACTCTGACTGGCAACACTGGATTATAAATACGTAACATTTAAACTTCTCTTTTATAAATGTGAATGAAACATAAATTTGTGATTGTATTTTTTTGTGGAATTTGCTCTTTTTAAGTATCAAAAAATTACTATGATAATGATTTAATCAGAACTAAAAAAGGTGTAGGTTGGTATGTTACAGACATGACTAAAATGACAAAGAATATTGTTAGCTAATAATTAAAAATATCGTTCAATATCACCAAACAAAATTTACTTGAATACTCAAAATAAGCTAACCTCCCCTAACCAGCACATCTCAGCGGAAAACCAAAGTGTACATGCAGTGATGCCGACCCACGACAACGAAGTGGATACAACAACAACAAAAAAACTCCAAAATACCCCCATCCCACCCTCTCCTAAACTTCTGGAGTTCTCACCACCCCCCACCCCTCAATTCCCTTCCGAACCCCACTCCCCAAAACGCAAGAAGAATTGGTGTTGTCGACCTAGAGCGCGCTCCCAGAGCCAGCGAGAAGTGAAGCAATTTCGAGATTTTGTCCTCGAAAAGAGGTGTCCTGGGTGACGACGGGTGGGGGCCACCCATGCAGTCAACTGAGGGAGGAGGGGTTGGGCGGGGTATCGATCAATATAACTGCGCGCACTCTGGTCTGGTCCGGGCCGACGGCGACGGCGAAAAACTAGATATGGAAAAAGGGATATTTAGAATTAATGCGCGCACACACACACTCACTTTCACGCGAGATTTCGGGCAGATGATGGCAGGAGCAGGAGGTTTTGAAGTGGGTGTTGGAGGATTATGTGTGCGCGCGCGAAAAGGAGATTGTGTGAATTGTTGTCTATAGTGTTACTTTTCGATATCTGAGATCTCTTTGTTGAAAATGACATTTGTTTATTTTCAAAATATACACAGCAAAAAATCCGATGGTAAAACCACATGCAAAAGCATGCACATCACCTTTGTGAAAAAGACACTTAGTTTTACACACTGAATGTACCATTTTTGTAAACACAAAAAAAAGTTGCAACCCACGGGATTCAAACCCCGCACCAACAGTAAGGACTGGCGCCTTAGCCCGCTAGGCCATCAGACCGATGAAGAATGGAAAGGATAAACGCCCATACTCAGGGATGGAATAATCGCAAAAAAAAACATTTTCGCTTGCGAACTTTATTCACCCGCGAAAGAGAGAGGATGCAAATCACGCAAAAGAAAATCACTCTCGAACTTCTCCAAGAAAATCAATCTGCTGATGATTTTTTGTGAATTTCCATGTCAGCACCACTTAAAAATATTTATTTCACTTTGTTTACACACATTGCCCAACTACAAAATGTGACAGGTCAAATTTTGAAGTGAGAAGTAACACTTGCAAGTGTAGTAATGAAAAAGATGTTCCGTCGAATAATCAAGATGATGATTTTTTTAGATTCCTTTTACCGATCTTTCGTGCGCGAGAGAGGAGAGCCAAGCTGCCTTCGGATTTTTTTCTAATGAGCTACACACTAATGAGCTACAATTAGTGCGTCCATCCCGGGACAAAATTCCCGGGATTTTGCCAGAACCGTGAATTCCCGAATCCCGGGAATTTTTATATTTTATCCCGGGAATTCCCAAAATTGAAAAAAAAAATCCAATTTTGGTCTGGAAATTCCGATTTGGTTGTGGAAATAGATTAACAGTTGAATACAATTTTTAAATTTGTTATTTGGATAATAAGTTTACAGATCCGAAAAAAGGCAAGTGCTTTAAATATTTTTTAAAAGACTAGGTATTATATTTACGTATGATGATCTTCAATTTGAAAAAGTATAATAATTAATTATTTTTCATCAAAAACCAGCATCTTAGGCAAATTAGACAAATGTAACGAATTAAGATGGCTTTTTGCCTTTTTTTTATTACAAATGTTTTAGTTTTTTTGACTGATTTTGGTTAAAACAGAAACAGAACATCAAAATTAGTACTCCGATTTCGAAATTTATTGCTCTAAAATCTCCTGTGCCTATTCAGACTATAGTCCCAATTTTCCCAGTTGGCGGTAGTGATTTAAAGATAATTTGTAAAATATGAAATTCTGAACATATCAAAAAATTTACATTGACCGGTAACGTTTTATGTAGAGGTGGGCAAAAAAAGAGCGAGCCGCTCAAAGAGCCGGTTCATTAAAAAGAGCGAACGAACCATGGCTCACAAAAAAAGAACCGCGGTTCTTTTTTAAACTCCGGTCTATAGAACCGTTCCAAGATGAAATAATTTTTAAACTTATTATAAATATAATTTATTGAATTTCCAACAAACTGTAGTGTAAAATTTGTTTTTGAGAATTGAAAATACAATTTCAAATATTTCAATGCTAATAAAAATAATCCCAGCATTGTCCCTTGGTGTACTTTTTCAAGTACAAGGATAAAAAAACGCAGGTTAAAGAGGGGCTGTTTCCCGATATTTTCAGAACTAAATCGTCATATTTTATTGGGGTGTCAATAGAAACTTTCTCATCAATATATATTCAAAGACTCTCAATAGTATTGATGTAAATATTTTAAAATCACTTAATAGTTTTCATGCTCATATTTTCAGTTTCCCTTCTTTTTTTGAAGAAACTTTTCATTGTACTGATCGTACATTAACCCTGTCAGTTCAGAATTCAAAAAAAAAAGTAAATGATGGGAAAATGATTCTAATTACCAGACGAAAATTATAGGCTAGTATTGGAAATTTTGATATTTGGGTCATATCAGGCCTGAAAGGTTAAAAGAATTACTCGAATAAAAATTTGAAAATTTCATATTGCTTAAATTGTAAATTATTACCAAAAATCTACTGAATAGCTAAGAGATTAAAAAAAAAGAAATCCTTTTGCCCGAATAAACTTCAGCGTTTATAGACTTTACCGATCAAATCAGAATGAAGAAAAGAGTTAAAATAATATTTTCTCTAAATAAAATATCAGCATTAGTCCAATTTTGGCAAAAATAAACGCAATTTTAAAGTAATAGAAATTTCTCCAAAATCCTAGATTTAAGTTTGAATGCCATTCAATTATTCGAACGTTTAGGTATGAGTAGAAATGTTGACAGAGACCACCAAGACCTATGGTTTTCAAGGACATATTCTCGTTTTTAGTCGTTTTGATTTCAAATAATTTATATAATTTCAATGCAAATAGCTTTACAAATCAAAAATATCTTTTTCATTCATATTTTGAAAAAGAGCGAAAGAACCGTTCAAAAGAGCGGCTCTTTTAAATGAGCAAACGAAATTGAGCGGCTCCTAAAAAAGATCGGTTTTGCCCACCTCTAGTTTTATGTATTGTCGTTTCTTGTTAAGCATTTTCAAAGTAATTTTTTAAGCTTTTCTAGTCATTTCATATACAAAAGTTATAAAGAAAAAAATAAAAACATAAGAGACTTATTTAATTTAAATCACATTGGATTAAACATTGTGGTTAATTTAAAATCCAAGGCACACCAATGAACAAAAAAAAACAATTTTTCATTTATTTTAAGCTACCGCAAAACGGGGTGACATTGATAGGATTGAGATTTTTTCGTAAAATGAAGAGTACAAATTAAATACGTATGGAATGCTATGGAATCATACTGACTATGCTAGAGAAGTGTTCAAAGTCCTTCAAGAAGAAGTTTTCATAAAATTTTGAGAAGTTTAAATAGTTAGTTAACTATTATTAAGAAAATATTGATGTATAGCATTTCTTTTAATATTCTCAAAGTGTCATGATTTTCTCAACGAACATGATTTTGAATCGGAAAACGGAATGCATTTTCGGATTTTTTGAACAATTTTCCATTAAGTGAAGGTAAAATTAGTTTGTAAACAATAAATACTATGTGTTTTAAAAATATAATTTAAAAAAAAACTTCAGTAGAACAAATTTTGTATAAAATGTGAAAACTTTTGATTCGTGCTTTGAATTCAGTTTAAAATGCAATATGAATCGAGAATTTTATAAACAAAATTAGTTTTAACGAATTTCAGGCAAAATTGTAACTTTTTTACACTTCTAATTAAAATTTATATGTGTTTAGTTAAAAAACTATTTTAGCAACCTTAGCAAAGGTACATTTCACGTAAAAATAAAATTTTAACACCTTAAATCTGGTTTTAACAAGAAAACTTTAACTATCAAAGTCACCCCGGAATTCAAAATAAGAATTTTCAACGCAACTATTTTTAAAAGCACTATTGAAAAAACTGTTTTTCAAGGATAGTGCATGGACCATGTGTGGCCAGCCTCAGTACATGTTTTTAAAATAATAATCTTGAAAAAAACCTTAACAGTTGGAAAATATTCCAAAAATAAATTGAAATCCTATCAATGTCACCCCGGTTTACGGTATCTTAGAACTGCTGTCCTTGTTTTGATTATTCATTAAAATTTAATATTCGGCATATATCCGGATTTTTTTTTTTTGAAACGGTCCTACTAACAAAATTTTTAATTTTTGTTTTAAGGATGTTTTTGAATATCTCTGACTCAAGGTGGTTTTAAAAACAACCAAACAGTAAAAATTTAAAATTTTGTTTATAGGACCTTTAAAAAAACTCTAGATATCAAAATTAATTTGGCTTATTAGGGAAAATTGTTGAAATTTTAGTTCACAGATCCGCAAAATGCCTAGCGCTTTAAATATTTTCTATTTAGTTTATGTTTTTAAAAGACTGGGTATTATATTTACGAATATTGATGATTTCAAATTTGAAAAAAAAGTACACCGATTTCCCAATTTATTGCTCTAGAATCTCTTGTACCTATTTAGACTGTAGTCCTGATTTTTCCAGTTGGCAATAGTAACTTACTGATTATTTGTAAAATATGTTTTATATTAATGAAATTCAAAAATTATTTAAAATTTTACAGTGACTTATATCAGTTCATTTGTTTACACGTTTTGTTTTTTTACATTTTTATAGAAATTTTTATTTTTTTTAGTCATGTCATATAAAAAAATATATTAAAGAAATATATTTATAAAATACTTATTTAATTTTTTTTAATTCCCTAACTTTTGACCTATTGCAGTATGGGTGTTAAAGGTTGTTGCAAAAAGATATAAAGGTTTTTAAAAAACCCATTTTTAACAGTAATTTGCAAAAGCTATGAGAAAAAGTCTAACCAATCCTGGATGTATACAGCACGTTTTGAAGGGCTTAAAAAGACTTTTCAAAAGCACAAAAAAGAGTTAGATTTAATAAAGTTTAACACAAATGCGAG
The DNA here is from genome assembly GCF_016801865.2 of Culex pipiens pallens. NCBI lineage: Eukaryota > Metazoa > Arthropoda > Insecta > Diptera > Culicidae > Culex > Culex pipiens. The sequence goes on along the minus strand of NC_068937.1, from coordinate 132,468,999 downwards.
CAATTTTAAGATTTTTTATGTTTTTTGGACCTCAAACTTCAATGCCCGTTTTACCCTACTTCCCTTTGTCATATAGGGCTCATATTTGGCATGAGTTCATCTCATGTATAGACAAACAAAATCTGAAAGTTTCATCCAAATCGGAGCACCTCAATACGACCTCTAGAACAAACCGAGCAAAATTTACAAATACTGCCTCTTAAAATCACAAGCACTGCGCTGAACAAAAGATCAATTTTTAATTTCTTTTAAGCTATTTTAAAACTATCGTTCTTGTTTTGATTTGATTGATTTTAAGTTTTTTTTTTAATCACGGGATACCCGGGATTTTAAAAATATTTTTCCAGTTTTCAGAGAAATTCAAAGGCCGGGAAAATTAAACGCCCTAGCTTTTTCGTATTTTTCTATATTCTTGCTTTTAAATTACAAAATTACAAAACAAGACTTCGTACATTTTTGGCAGCTATTGACCGTGTGGATCAATCGGACCGCGCACTGGACTCACAATCCAGAGGTCGCTGGTTCGAATCCCACGGCAGGCGCTCTAAAATTCTTTGTGTAAATATGGGTATTCGGCGCCGTCGCTCCGTGCCATACATAGGAGCCCAGGGCGGCGAAATCCTTGTAGATAAAAGGAAGACACTATTGGTTGGTACTAGCAATGGTGGCCGACAGCTATAAAGTAAACTTCGTTTTTTGATACAAAAAAAATCGTGTTTAAAGGGAGTTTCATCTCTTTGTATGTGATAATTTTTATTTTTACTTTAGATGTTTGAATTGTTATGTTATTGTTTTTTTTTTATTCACAGAAAAATCATCTTTTGTCCAAGAATCCCCTTCAGGTGAATGAATCCAATTACTTTTTCATGTTTTGTTTTCTGGTTCTGGATTTTTCGCACAGAGCAGAGCGAGATGTGCTCCAGCCACTTCCGTTTCGCCGTTGACGAGACACGGTGTGGATGGTGGGTGGGATTTTGTAGCGGAAGGAGACGGCATTGGCGTGGGCGGGCTTAGTTAAGGTTAAGGGGGTTGTTTTGCGAACGAGTGTGTGTGTGATGGTTCTGGAGCAAGAAAATGAGCATTGGGCACGTCCGTCCGTTTGCATTTGGAGGCTGAGCTAGGCTGTGAGCCACCGGTACGCGGACCATGTCCCCGGGGGATTTGCATGAATTACGTTACGGGGAAAAGCAATTGTCGCTGAGTGGGTTTTTGCGCTAAAGGTTAGAGGTTAGAGACGCTGCGGATTTTTTTTTGTTCTTTTTTAAATTAACAACAACAAATACACCGAGATGTTAAAAGTTTCATAACTTTGATTGTTAAATTAAAACTAAATCGAGAAAATTTATGTCTTTTCATATCAAATCGTGTACCAAATCATCAATTAGTGCTTTAGTTGTGCAATTAATTGCCGTTTAATTGCTATAAATGATCCGAGAGTGTGTGTGCAACGAGCGGAAAATTATATTTGCCCTTTACCTAATATTCCTGAGTGTAGTGAAAATCAATTAACATGAAAGGCCTCTCTTTTTATTTGCATGCGTTGACACGTGAGTGGCACTGGCATGTAATTTTACAACGTTTCACTTCTAACCTTATGCACCTGCGGGAAAAGGTCATGCCACGTGTGCTCTTTGAACTTTTACCTGACGCAGGCGTTAGAAAAAAAAAACACCATTCTGGAATGAAAACTTTTTTGTTGCTCCTTTGAGATGAATATGAATTGGTTTACGCACACTTGGGTCCCAGAAGGGAGCAATCCATACAGACAAAAGTTTGACTGTATCTGTGCGGGTTGGCATGTAGGTGGTTGTTTAGTTAAGGACTAACTACCTCCACGTGCGTCCCTTTTGTCACGCAACAACAACCGCAAGCAATTATTATTACGAGCGTGCTTTATTTACGTCCTTGTGGCAGTGGAAATGTGTGACACACGTGGTTAATTACAAACTTGTCACAGCAAAGCACGTGTAGGGCTTTAAATTAAAAGAGAGCATACTCTTTTATGTAACGAAATTTTGTTGACAATTAACAGGAAATGACTGAAGTTGACAGAATTGTGCTTACCCGAATAGTTGTTCACTTTGTATCCTTCTCCTAAACTTACCTTAACCGTGTCACCATTTCTCCGAAAAATCACTAACCCAGATTAATTGGAACGATTACGAGCTTAAGTACACCTTGAAGTCCGTGTTAGGGAACCGTCAAATTTTAGTTTAATTTTTTTTGGGTTTGAGCGAATCAGATTTAATTAACTTGAAGGGTTAATATGTCAGAGTTGACAAAACCCAAAAGAGTGTTGACATTTATTGTTTCCCTAACACGGACTTCAAGGTGCACTTAAGCTCGTAACGATTCTAATAAAATTTGGGTTAGTGATAATTCGTGGTGATAATTCTCAGGTAAGTTTAAGTAGGAGCATACGGAGAATCTGCTTTGGTAAGTACAATTCTGTCAAATTCTGTCAACTCTTCGAAGCTGAACTCAAAATTCCCACCGAAATGCAACCATGTCTGCAGAATGAGCTCAAATCCGAATGTCAGCAACTCAACACTGCTCTCCATGAGTCTGCCAAACATTGTACAGCACAAAAAAGGAACGAAGCAAAAGCGAAAATTGAAATCGTTCATTTTTGGGACCAACAAAAAAAGGTCCTACTTTTACGTCACAGATTTGGCATTTTTTGTTCGATGCTCTAATGACAGGGGAGGGGAAACTGAAACTGCCAAGTGATGTCGAACATATGCAAAGCTCACACACACACCCACAGTCGTGTAGGAAGAGCAAAGCTCAACCGGTGCCCGGAATTGGAATTTGAGACCTGCAGTGAAAGGACACGATGCATAAGTTATGGGCGCACGTTCTCGACCAGGACCAGAAGGGTGTGTGTGCATCGAATTCCTGGTTTCAAGTTTCCTGCAAAGTTTCAATTTCATTCGGCAAATTTCTGACCCAACTTCTGAGGTTTGCCCCCGGCTCAGTGACAATTATGTTTTCCCTGGGAAAGTTGCCCTAACCTAATGGAGAAACTTGCCCTGCCTGTGAACCTTATTTGACCGGGTAGCAACACCTGACGACAAGTTTGGGGTTGGCGTTAGGAAATGTGCCACGTTGACACTAAATTTGGGGCACACGACAATGCCACAAGAATTGTATCGATTTGTGCGTTTCCCTAACACGGACTTCAAGGTGTACTTAAGCTATGATAAATCTGATTTTTTCGGATGTGAAGTTCGATAAAGGTAAGTGATTATTCGGGTGTTAAATCGGGTAAGTACATTTTTGGTAATATCTGTCAATTCTGTCAACTGTCAATAGTTTTAAGGTTAGTTTTGTTTAGGTGTAATAAAAAAAACGGTGCACAAAAATCTACCCTCCATCCAAATACCAGCACACATTAAAGAAAACCCCAGCCGTTTGCATGGCTACCAGTGATTAATTTTCATGCACACAAACCAAACCAATGTCCGGCACACACACTCACACAAAAAATAGGGTTCAACTCTTTCCGGAATCACACACACACACACAAGTCAACACCTGCCAATCGATCTGGACACGTGTTTGTGGTGGTGGTAAAAAACAGCAAGCTGACACCTCATTAAGCTGTTCTTAGTGGGGAAAGTCGTAAAATTCGTGTTCAAACTTCACATGACTTGACAAAAAAAATTAAGTTAAGAAAAGTCCACCTTCCTACTAGATGAATAGGTCAAACGAAAAAAACAACAAAAATCCCAGAATCCAGCCATTACACCGGGAAAAAGGTCGACGCAAAAGGTGTGGGCAAGATTTCAAATTAAATTCCCCGGGGAAGGGGAAGCGAGGGACGCAGGGAGCATTCTCATCAGGTCCTGTCCGAAAAATGCATACATGCGCAATTAATGACTCTCGGAAGTTCTCCAGGGGCAGGTCATCGCGCCCTTGGCGGGCTGTAACGACGGAAAGTAATCGATATTTTCGAGCACGGACGAGTTGGTGGCGCGTCTACATTCAGGGGGGTAAAGGGGAAAGAGACACCTGTTGGTGAGTAGCGCCATTTTTTGGTTTTAAATTATTTTGTACTCACGATCCGACGTAAATTTTAAAGCTATCCGATTGTTTTACCTGCAAAGAAAAACAAGAAAAAATAACCATTGAAATAACAGTTCAAAAATGCTATATTGAATTATTCTCAATATCCAAGCAGTTCCCTATCACGGACTTCATGATGCACTTAAGCTCAAGAATACTCACAGATATCGATGTTAGAGGAGAAAATAAGGTAAGTGTTAATGCAAGGTGGTTAAGAATAGGTAAGTACTTTTCTGTCAAACTCAGTCAATTTGTCATTTGTCAATGTCCGAGAATTTGGGATAATTGGGATTGTCTAGTTACTGATAGGTTAATAATTTTGGACAACCTGCACATGGGATGAGATTTTTTTATGCACGGAGAAAAGACCATTTTCGCATGACTTGGAGATGGTGATTTTAGCAGATTGCAGACTGGATTTCGTCATGTAATGTGTTAATGTTCCACTTTTTTAAGAGGATAAGGGAAAATCTCCACAATATTCCCAAAAAACGTTTCGCTTAGAGTTGGACGGTTTTTGGGAAGGTATAAGCTCTAGAGTATGCTCAAAGGGCCGAAATCCACCACAAATTGACACGTCACCCACTCAAATTAGCATAAATATCACGCAGTTTTGTTAGCACCATTTATCATATCGGCGCTAGTGAGTGTCCCAAAATCTAAATTTACATTCTAGCAGTGGTGCCGGCAGTGACATCCATCACAACACGGTCGGATGGGTCGCGCGCGTTGAAGTTTTAATTGACCCAATCACAGTGTCGGGGTTCGCTGGGTCGCGCCGTCCAAAAGCACACCCGGAGGATGCTCCCGGAACGATTTATGTCGCTAATAGTTTGTGTATGTCACACACATGGTCGTCATTGATGGCGACGGAAGTGGCGAGCTAGGGTCGTTAAGGGGTGTGTTTGCGCTGGCCATCCCGGCGACAAGCCGTCTAGCCGGGCCGGGTAAATATGGTTAATCTAATTTATATAACCAATTTACGATCCCTCTGTGAGAGCATCACAGCACCATGAAATACACACATAAAAGGCCGGAACCGAACTCTACACCGCCACCCCGCTTGCGTATCAACAAGCGGAATTCACACGGATAGATTACAAATTGCTGTCACTTGATTGTGAAAACGGTCGCGCCCCGTATCGACGGTAGTTCTGCCCGCACAAACACTTGTGACTTGTGCCACTTTGCACTCTTCTAGAGTATCGCGACGGTGAGTGAAAGCGGCTTCAAAACAACAACAAACAGTCGACTCGAGCGAACCGGTCACAGCACGTTCCGTTGACGTCACGCGAGCGAGAGCGCTGGAGAAGCCACCGCAGCGGCGACGATTGTTACGAAAGATCGTAACGAAACAGGTTTGGCGACCCAGTACCTAGCGTTGATTGCGTTGTTTGAGTAGCGTTTTCTACGAGAAAATGAGGGGCTGCGGTGATACAGTTGAAAGATGAGTTTCCCGATCACGGACTTCAGGGTGTACTTAAGCTTGGTATGACATGCGAAAACTGAAAGTTTTGGAGGTACGCAGGTAAGTGTTAAAGTAAGGTGTTCCAGCTCAGGTAAGTACAACTCTGTCAAGTGCTGTCAACATCTGTCACACAACTGTCAAAATCTGTCAACAGTCAACGTTTATAACGAACGAGCTACGTCGAATCGCACTCGTTCGTTACAAACTTGACGAAAATCATGCTCAAATTTCACCTGAGATCACGTCTACCAACTTCAGTTAGGTCAACACTACCACGCAGAGCGTTCCATCGTTCAACACAAACACCACAAAAAGACGAGACGCAAGTTGCCGAGCCCATCCCCAGCTGATATCCGTAGAGTTTGTTTTCATCGAACACGGCTAGCTTTGCGAGTGGGAAGTGAGTTCACGGAATCATGGAGCTAATTAAAGCGATTGCCGACATGCTCCAGAGCGTCTCCTTGATCTTGAACCCCCTTGCTTTGCTTTCGGGAAGTTTGCCGGGCATTACAGACCACTAAAAAGGGAGACTTGGTTGAAATGAATGGGAAGTTGAAGAGGAGCAAAAACTGGAAGAACGTGGCCCAAAAGGTAAACGCCAAAGTGCTGGTTTTGTGTACTTTGGCAGGTATTACCTGTTGATTGTTGTTTTGGGTTTGGAATGAAGAGGTGTAGAGGTGAACAAAACTGAACGATGGCGACTTGGAGTTTGTGGGAAAAGTGGATTACTGTCAGTTTGATTGCTTTCGGTTGCGATGTTTGGGAGAAAGAAATGATATCGATATAAGCTGTCAAAACAACTGTAACAAGCTTTCAGTTACTTCTGCAAATAGGGGAAATATGCCCATTTTAAGCCTAATAAGCGGTCGTGTTTGAATGATGCAGGATAATCTGGATTGTTCCTTGAAATTCACTAAATCCAAGTACACCAACGAGTAGAGCAACTTTTTGTGAACATTTCTGTTTATTTTCACTTTTAGTAAATGTTATGCTATTCCTTTTACAAGCATTTAAAAAAAATATTTCAAAAATGCATTCTAATCAGTCGAGTGCATTGGGCCACGCCCATTTTTCTATTTTCATCTTAGTTCTTTTTGTTCTTCCAACGCTCTTTTGGGTCTGCTTAGTGCTGCCAAAATTGATGAAATTTTAAGCGAACACTCACGAAAAGTAGCATTTATAGAGAAAGTTTCCTGGCAACACCACAAGCGCTGCTGGTGGTGTTGGTGGCCACCCTTTGTTCTTTAATTGCCTTCGCTTCTCGCTCGGTTTTCTTCAGCCTTCGATTTGAATGGGTGGTCAAAATTGAAACGTCAAAAGACTTAGAGCGTTTGTTTTTTTTTATGGCGCTTGCTAATTATTTACATGTTTCGGGATTATTTTTCAAGTGAGTAACTAAGTAATGGTCAAAAGAACATGTTGCCGGTAGTTGGAAGCAATTTTATATCTTAAGCGCTTTGAAATCGTTAGCGCAAGTGAAAAGATATTGATGGCGACTTTCGTTAAGCAGTTAACCTCTGATCTTGCGTGTGGATGTGTGTGCCACCAAAATGATGAGAAATGGTCTGGCAAAATAGAAATTATGATCAAAAGTGCATTCAATTTGATCTTTTTGACCAGTAAATGGCATAAATTTGCGTGCTTACTCGAGGCGGTGCTGTTGCTGGTAAGTTTATAGCCTAAATAGTATTTTTAGAGCTTTGATCGAGCATCAAACTCTCCATATGACGAAGATAGGTGTTTGATTAGAAAGGGTATATTTCCCCTACTTCAAGAAGATGAAAATGATTGTGCTTGAGTTCCAGAAAGGATAAGTTCCCAACTACGGACTTCAAACAGTACTTAGGCTAACGGAATTCAGCAGAATTGATGTGAAAATGTGTGGTTGCTGTAACTAGGTAAGTACAACTTTGCTGTAACTAGGTAAGTACAACTCAGTTAATCTGTCAAGTTCTGTCAATCTGTCATGTTCAGTCAAACTGTCAATTAGTATTAATCTGTCAAACATCGCATAGCCTACTAGGTCATGTGAAACCAAACAACAACAGTACATGAGAGCCGGTTGAAATCGGAACCGCCCTCGCAGCAGTCAATTCAGTTTGTAAACAACTCGCGCAAAAAGCTACAACCGTCCAGCCCATTAGGGCATTGTGTGTAGTAAACGGGCGCCAAACTCTAGACGGGCTGACGCCCGGCTGGAGAGGCCATCATCGTCATCATCAGCATTACCATTCCGGCAAACGGTTATCGTAATGACTGCGGTTTTTGCACTCCACGTCAAGTGGGGGACGTTTTTACTCATCTTGCTCAACGGGCCGGTTTGTTGGTAAACAAACCGAACTTTTTGTCGGTACTAAAGTTGGGTTACAGTTTTGGGGACCAGCCCAAAAAAACTAACCATATCAGCTGACGATGTGTGCGACCCTTTCAAGTTCACCAACCCGGAAATAACAAAGTTAGCTCAGTCGGTCGGAGTTTGGGGCCCTTTGGGGGGAAGGTAGTAAAACGTGACAACCCAACCCCGCACGACACGCCAGAAATAGGTTAGACCCTCGTAAACCCCGGGCAATAGTAAAATTGTTTCCATTCATAAAAAGAAGGGCGCCACCGATGGCGTACTCTACACGCCTTCCTGGGGGTCAAGGCACGAGAGCAAAGCACAGACAGCAAACCGCACGTCCGCCGGCACGAAGTTCGCCACTTGAGGGCGGGGATGTCCTAGCGTCTTGGAAGGGGGTTCTCCACCTTCAAGTGTCGGAAAATCATTAAAGAGTGATAATGGAGTTTTCCTTCCGGGGATGGCTCGCTTGCGCTGGACCGGACAGCTGTCGACGGTCCAAGTCGGGAATGGCGAGCTGGGCATTGCAGAGCTGAGTGGGTGGAGTGAAACACGATAAAACAGCTGACCCATATCTTGATGGTAAGAAGGAAAGAATTACCGCAAGTGAGTGCTGGGGTGATTTGGCAACGAACGGACTTCCTTGTGTAGCTAGGCACAGACTCAGGGTGACCACTCAAATCCCAATTTGAAATTCCCGACTTTTTCCCGACTTTTCCAGAATCTCAAATAGTAGGCATTTCTTATCTAAAGAATGATTTCAAACAAAAAACTCTTTGTAAAAAGTCAACAAAAAAAGAAATTTAACAACAAATTCCTTTAAAAAAAACTAAAAAAAGGAAGCACTAATTATTTTGATTCAAATTAGAAACATAAACAATTCGTCTTTGAAAAATAACCGAAAGCTCAATAACATTTATAATTTCAATGCTTATTTTTAAGATTGCCAAAAGTATAGTTTTTGATACTTCGTTTCAACTGGAAATGACAAAAAGTTAAAGAATTAAAAATTTATTTCTTAATTTAAAACATGTCTGGTGATATTATTTTAAATTTAGAAAATATCTAGTAAATTGTAAAAATATGTTTTGCCTTCCTCACTGAGGTAAGGCTATAATCCTGCTCTAAAAATGAACTTTGTATTAAAACGTCGTAGACCCACCTTCATGTATACATATAGACTCAGAATCGAAAACTGAACAAATGTCTGTGTGTATGTGTGTGTGTGTATGTATGTATGTGACCAACAAACTAGCTCATGTTTCTCGGCACTGGCTGAACCGATTTGACCCGAACCTGTTGCATTTGACTTGGTTTAGGGTCCCATAGATCGAGTTTTATACAGATTGAAGTTTCGATAAGTAGTTCAAAAGTTATGTATAAAAATGTGTTTTCGCATATATCCGGATCTCACTTAAATGTATGTAAACTATGTCCGGATCCACCATCCAACCCATCGTTGGTTAGATTATCAAAAGACCTTTCCAACGAGTCCAAAACATTGAAGATCTGGCAACCCTGTCTCGAGATATGGCCACTTAAGTGATATTGATGTACTTTTTGACAGCCAGATCTCACTTAAATGTATGTAAACTATGTCCGGGTCCATCATCCGACCCAACGTTAATTAGGTTATCAAAAGACCTTTCCAACGAGTCCAAAACATTGAAGATCTGGCAACCCTGTCTCGAGATATGGGCACTTAAGTGTTATTGATGTACTTTTTGGAAGCCGGATCTCACTTAAATGTATGTAAACTATGTCCGGATCCACCATCCGACCCATCGTTGGTTAGGTTATCAAAAGACCTTTCCAACTAGTCTAAAACATTGAAGATCTGGCAACCCTGTCTTGAGATATTGGCACTTAAGTGATATTTATGTATTTTTTATTCCGGATCTAAAAAATAGATGAAATTTGTGTACAACCCCATCATATCATCCATTGTTGGTAATGAGTGAGGAAGGCTCCAACCACATAGGTGGATTAAGTTAGTTTTTGCTAAATTTTCTTTTAAATTTTATTATTTATTGATTTTTTGAATTAATTTTCATCTATATAGTTGTCAGTATTAAACTGCTTTATATTTTTTCCAATGAAAAAAAAAAGTTTGACAGGATTCTATGTTTTAACACTTATTTTATGTAAAATGTTTGGAAGAACAAATTCTTTTAACATATTTGCAATAACTTAAACCAAAATTGGCTGGATTTTTTTTTGCAAATTCAATATTTTTCATGTTTTCAAAACGTAAAAAAAGAATTTAAATTTTTTTATTCAGAACGAACAACGAATGGATTTTTACTCTTTAAGTTTTTCGACAACTGAAAATTAAGCTTTATGTAGAGTAATTTACCCATACTCACAAAAAAGTTTGAGGGAATCATTTAGAAAAAAAAATTGAAACACTTAATGAATTTAGTTCAACAATTGAAAATTTAAAAAAAACATTGCCAAACTCAAGTTGGAATCTTTTTTTTTTTTTTCAAATATTTAATCGATGTTATAAAATGAAACAGAATCCTACGTTTATGCTAGCCATAATCGTTAAAATTAGGCTCAATTTTTATATCAGTTTTTCATTAACTTTGATGTTGTTTTAAGTTAAGAGTAAGAATAAGAAGTAATGTTTGATAAACTAATCTAATCTAATCTAATCTAACCCTAGCGCAGCCAGTCTTTCGAGGGCATCCTGGAGAATGCCTTAGGTTGATTGACGCCTAGCATCTTCTTGTCATTATCAACATTTGCAGTGCGCCATTGCATTAACATGCATTGAAACATCACAAAAGTCGAAACGGCCAGGCCAACTGCGTAAAGTTTACCGCAAAGATGATTCGTTGAACTGGATTGAATTTGAACACGAATATTCAAACAGCAATACAGTTCTGAATCTACAGGGGAGGAAGAAACGTGGGGATCCCCCGCTCACGTTCCTGTTTTATAGGCAATAAATCGTTGGAAGCCACCATGCTAAGAAGTTTTGGTGCTCCGGGACCCTCGGGGATGGGACATTGTATTTCCACAAATGCCCTGGACACTATTTGCCGTGGTTATAGCGCCACAACTCGCTCATAAGAAGTAATGTTTGATAAACAAAAAAAAACAATTTTTTTGATTCCTGTAAAAATATTATAAAAATCTGTGTGAAATACATCCAGTGTTTATTAGGATTTTTAATGTTTTAAAAACACTTCTCATTCTCAAATAGGAAAGGAACCCTAAATTCAAATTAAGTTACTAAAGAAGAATTGAGTGAATTTAATTTGAAAATTGTACAAAATTTTACGAAATTATTCAAGAATTAGATTTTTTTCAAGATGGTATGCTTGGGATTCCCGACTTTTTGACAAAAAATCACAAATTCCGGATTTTAGCGAATTCCCGACTTTCCCGATTTCCCGACTTGAGTGGCCACCCTGAGACTTCATATCAACAGGTGAGCCACCTTCTCGACTTCGGACTTCAAAGAGTACTTAAGCTAGATCGATTTCTAGTAGCGGTGCGCTGTTGGTGATAAAGTGATGTAGTTAGTGGTAGTGCGGTGGAATCCAGTAATTTGGTAAGTACAACTCTGTCAAACTGTCAATTTCTGTCAATCTTTAATTAAGAACCTAAAATAAAGAATGTACACTCAACCCTCGGGTGTTGGTCACTTTTTCGTTTGAAATTTTTTTAGTTTGAAGCCCGTTGGTTGGTCAAAGTCAAACTAAAAAGTGACGAACTGTCACTTTTTACACGGCGCTCACGCACACTATCAAAACAAACGTTTGCTAGTGTGCGTGAACTCCGTGTAAAAGGGGTGTCAAACTAAAAATTGACTCCGTTCGTTTGACAACATTTGGTGTCAAACCATCGGAGTAACAGACTACGATTGAGTTTAATCTTAAATGTTCAGCAAGCTGAGCAAGCTTCCCAATTACGGACTTCAAAGAGTACTTAAGCTGGATCGACACTCAGTAGCGGTGCGGTTATAGTGATAAAGTGATGAAAATAGTGGTAGTACGGTGGAATCCGGTAATTTGGTAAGTACAACTCTGTCAAACTGTCAATTTCTGTCAATCTGTAAATAAGAAGCTAAGATAGATAATGTAGTTTGCACTAAACAAACTTCATTAAGTACCTTACTAGTAGCAGACTATGATAGGGTTTAAAGTGAAATGATTTGCTTCAGCTTCCCAATCACGGACTTCAATGCGTACTTAAGCTGGGTCGACACCCAGTAGCGGTGCGGTTATAGTGATAAAGTGATGAAAATAGTGGTAGTGCGGTGGAATCCGGTAATTTGGTAAGTACAACTCTGTCAAACTGTCAATTTCTGTCAATCTGTAAATAAGAAGCTAAGATAAATAGTGTAGTTTGTACAAAACAAACTTCATTAAGTAGGGGAAATAAACCTATTTTAATCACTCTAAGCCGTTCGACCAATTCTCATCACTTTGGCAGCTTTCCACTATTATATCAAAATTTATAGATACGTCAACAATGGAAAGTTGCTTGCTCACTTTTATTTGAGCTATTTGTTACTTTGAACAGTCAAAAACACTTTATGAAAGCTGCAATTCATGAGCAAAGTGCTGATAGGCTGATAATAGAAATAGGCTGAGAAAGGGTATATTTCCCCTACCTTACTAGTAGCATACTACACGGAGAAAAAAGAGTTCCCAAAATCGTGAACAAGCGTTCATGAAAATGGAAACCTCGAACAAAGTGTTCAAATCCCATGGTACGATTTTGAAAAACGTACCATGAAATTTGAACACTTTGTTCGTGGTTCCCATTTTCATGAACGCTTGTTCACGATTTTGGGAACTCTTTTTTCTCCGTGTATGATTGGGTATAAAGTGAAATGATTTGCTTCAGCTTCCCAATCACGGACTTCAATGCGTATTTAAGCTAGGTCGACACCCAGTAGCGGTGAGGTGATTTTGTAGTGATGATGTTAGATTCCGATATTGAGGTAAGTACAGCTCTGTCACCCTGTCAATCTGTCAAGTCAAAATATGCATTCAGTTGCTTGTGTTCGTCATACGTTAGAGTTAGAAGTTTAGTAGTTATTCCTACAATCTCCCATTAACCTAAATCCAATCCCATTCAATTCCACAACACGTGCACATCCCTTCCAAGAAGCCAAGTGTCCAATTTCATTACATCTTCACAGTCTATTTCCACGAAGACACGGTTCAACCCAAGTCCTGAAATCGCTTCTTGCTACTCTCGCTCCTCGTAGTCGTCGTCGCCGTCGACCAAACTGCTGTCATAAAAAAAAAGTCGCCGAGAATTTGTCACTTCCCGGCGTGATTTACGAGACTTTGAAGCAGAGCAGCAGCTCGGTAGAAACGACACGCAGGGTAGTTTGTGCAATGTCGACTGTGAGTACGTAGCGATTCGAGCAATCGGTTGACAGTCGACGTAGCGACCCTAGCCGGTGAGATCCGAGAGACCTACATTACGTGCGTTCTGTGCCGGGTGACGCGCGCGCGGATTCCGCTCTAGGGAAGACACACGGTCGATGGCCGGCTGTTTTTCTCGAAAATAAAGAATTGAGTACACAGAGCACAGAGTCGGTGGCGCGATAAAGATTAGAGCAATTCTGGGACAAGTGCTGGCGTGCGTGCCTGTACCGAGTGACATGTTTTGAAATAAAAATGTCTTTGCGCGGTTAAAAATAGCCCGATCGTGGTCGTGAACGGAGGACGAGTTGGGTTTGATTGTATTTTAAACGGGAAGTTTGGATTGAGAATCATCTTCACGGCTTTGTGGTCACTTTTGAAGTTCTTCATTGAAGACCTACCCCAACTACAACTTCCAAGGTCGTCGTTGGAGAACCCATAGCTCAAGCGATAAGCAAGTTACTGGTTTTGTCGTGCGGGTTGCATACTTTGCCTTTTCCACGAACTGGTTGATTGCGTGCAGGCTTGTCGACAGTACCGTTCGTCATGCCACAATCGTTGTGCAAACTATTCATTCCAACGAGTGTAGAGCTGCGTTTGTAAACTCCAGCGATAATTACTACGTTTAAGGGCACACTAAGAAAAAAAAAAGATTTTTTTTGGGACCTGAAAAAAAAAATCACTTAAATTCCAAAAACTACTTGAACTAAAATCATAAAATATAGAAAATTTCTGAGGGTGTCCTCAAGGAATGTGGTACAAATTGCTGCAAAGTTGGATCAGCTGGGCACTTAACGTTAACGTGCTTATTAGAGCTGCTATAAGCTGTATTGGCGTGGGTAGCAGCTCATTTCTTAGCTATAAAGAGAGAAGCAGAACAAGGGGTGGTGCACTACGAATAGGGTGAATTGGCAATTGATGTAAACCTTGTTGATTCGAATATCTCCAGCAACTCCAAGTCCGGAATAAAAACACCTCAACAACAACAACAACAACAATCCCTCTGTCTGCATGTGCAGATTCCACCGTGAGACGCACTCCGCGGTCTCACTTCTCATTCCTGTTTGCTTCTGCCGATGATTTTGTACCAACACCACCACCATCGATCACCACGGCGCTGTCTGTGGCCATAAAAACACACTCACGTGTGAAGTGGTAAAGTGCGGCGCTGTAACGTGACGACGCTTCGTCGCTGTATTGGTGTGACCCACGGAACATCTGCCACCAGGTCGGTCGAGATTGTGTAAGTGAAATCTCTGCCTCGGAACCGTACATCTATCACACGCACCAGATATAGTGTTTGGTCAGTGCAGCTCCAGCAACAACAACAACAACACTCGTCGACGAGCAGATAATTGATGAAAAGGGAAGGGATCACTACCAGGCTGACTGAATGACCAGGTAGACCAACTGGGATTGTAGCGCTCTGTGACGGAAGCATGCAAAGGGGAGGAGCGCACAACAAATCGTTTCAGCATTCCGTGGGATATTGATTTCAAGTACGGACTTCAAAGCGTACTTAAGCTACTGGGTTGAGATGAGGATTGAAAGTGAAATTGATGCTGAACGTAACGGTAAGTACAAATCTGTCAACTCTGTCAATAATCTGTCAAATCTGTCACATGCAATCACTGTTCAGTTGCACTGCTGCCATCGCACGATGGCAACACTGCTCCGACTGAACAATGAGCACGCAAACAAGGTGTGTGCTTTAGCGTTCATCAGCTCAAACCGAGGGGGCGGTGCGTGAAAAGTGAAATCAACAAACTATAATAACGCGAGAAAAGTCGTGTGAAATAAGCTCACAATTACAGCAAACGACATTAACCCCAAAAATCGGTAGCAGTTTATTCTTCTCATTATCGGGATCTTCTTAGCATAGCATACTTCTTCTTGCGATTATTATCCTTCCGTCAGCGTCGTCGTCGTCTCACGGTCGTCGTCGTTTCTCGCCCGGGCTATTTTTAGGGAGTCGCAGCAGCATCGTCTCGACCAAAGAGTGTGGGATGAGCGAAAAATATTTTTGAACTTCTTGGCAAAAATAAAAACAACAAAAACTGGCTGGCGGCAGCCGGTTTTGGTTGTTGTGCTGAATGGATACATGATAGGAGGAATGCGACGACTTGATTGTTTGAAATTTTTGCGTAGAAATGTGATAGAAATCGAAAAGAAGCGTACTTAAAAAACTTTTTGCAATTCCGTCGTAAAACAACGTACTTTTCCTATCATTCTTGAACGATGAAATAGCCTACTTTTCTGTACCAAAATTAACAGAATCGAATAGCAACACTTTTCAAAATAAATGCTGAAGAGATCTACTTTTCGGCACTGAAATGGATGCTGAAAAGTTGAACATTTTAGCACTTGTTTCGAAAATTAACACTTTTCAACATTTTTTTTGATTTAAACGATTTATTGAATAAATTACATGAAAATTTGACTTAAAATTTCACTCAATGGTTGTTTTTTGGAATTGCAAAAATGTTGTATGGAACTCGTTGCAAAACTTGATTTTTTCAGCACTCTTCGTATTTATCCAACTTGGTGAACCTCGTTGGAGAAATGTACGACTCGTGCTGAAAAAAACCTCTTTTTGCAACTTGTTGCATAAACTTATTTCGAACTTAGTTTCGATCATCCTCACATTTCAATAAGCTTTTTATCAAAAAACTATCTCATTACAAACCAGAACAAAATCTTATCATGCCTTGAAAAAAAATGTCAAATCTTTGAATTAGCGTATCGGCATTTGCTTAAAAAACACGTCTAGCAACTGTCAAATGCTCAAACCCACGGAGTCAAAAATAACAAAAAAAAAAGAGGTTAAAATTGTATGGCATCTGATTTTTTAGATTTTCACAGTACAGTCAATGTACAGTGGTCCGAAACCGAAATCTAAGGTAACAAAATTGATAGCGGCCACACGTTAAGATTTGGAAAATTTTCATTTTGGCGGAATGACGCGATAGCGCTTCGGTGTCTTCAGAAAAGTGATAGGCAACACAATTCTGAGCAACTTTGTTGAAGAGCACAAAGCTCTATCTTTAAACGGAAAGTTTTTAGAGCCATTTTTCTGATTCTAGTTTTAAGGTTTTTTAGAAAAAATAAGTTTTTTGTTTTTATTAACTCAGGCTTATGTCGTAGTGATTTTCTGTTTTCTAGAGATTAGAGTAGAGCTTATCAAAAAACACATTTATCTTCCAAGAGAAGGAAAACGACGTCATTTTGAAATGTGAATAACTTGAAAGCGTGGTGAATTTGTCCTCCCTCTTGAAAGCATCTGAAAGTTGCTGAAAATATCTCGGAGGTCTTTTTTGTTTAAATCATTTAATCTCAATTTGAAAATGAGCATTTTTAAATCGTTTTTTGCCCATAACTTTCGATAGAATTGACCAAAATTCGTTTTTCAAGAATTAAAATGTTCATTTTAACAAGCTTTACAATTGTCTAGAAGTGTGTGTGTGTGTGTGTGTGTGGTCCAATCCAATACCCGCTAACCGGTAGCGAAATTAAGGGAAAGTATAGTTTGTATCAGACTTTGTATATGCCGAATGCTGATACAGCTTATCTCAGCCCCGGGTATTAGGTGGTGATAGCCCTCGCGCTGCTTCCAACGACCCGTTTCAGAATGACAGAGCTCCTTGCGGTCCAATTCCGAGGTCGCTGGGCATTGTTCGGCCCCGCCTAAACATAGAAGCAAGCATCTGAAGGAAACTCGATCTATATTTAGACTTCCAATCCCGTCAGGCAAATCAGGGATCAGCACGTATTTAATATGAGAAGATAACATGTTTCACCACTACGGATCAATTCACTGCTTGAGTGTAAACCTTCTGATGGCCGACTGCTTAGCGTCCCAGACCATCAATCCCAAGGTGTGAGTTCGAATCCCACCTGATTCATTTTCGTTTTTGTTCATTTTCAATGTTCAAATTCCTGATTCCAAGTTTCAAAGGTACCGGCCGGGATTTGATCCTTGAACCTTCTGCTTGTGAGGCAGAAGCCGTAACCATTAAGCCACGGAGCCGGCTTCAGCTTTACAATTGTCTAGAAGGGCCCAAAAATTTACAACATGATCTAGTGGTTGTAAAAGAAGGAACAAGTTTTAGCTGAAATATTTCAGGAATATTTTTTTATAAATTTTGCAATGCTATCTAAGAAGTAGCTTTGGACAATTGAGATACAACCCAAGGGCAAAACATGTTTAACACTGTTGGTTTGAATTTGACTAAATTTTTTTTCTGGTGTCAGGTTTTGCAAAAAAAATAACGCTTATATTATATCTGGGATGATGTGTAAAAAAATATATATATCAGAAACCGGAGAAATGAAGTTTTGGTATAATTTCTCATTTTTATGATTTTATTTTTTAAATATTCAACCAACCAAATTTTCAACCGTGTAGTGTTCAATATTACGCCATTTTGAAATGTTAGTCCTCGTTTAAAATTTTTGAAAATATTGTTTTCGAAAAGATCGGAAAATTTCCCAAATGCTTCATATTTTAACATTGAAAATCGGAGCATTAGTTGCTGAGAAATCGATATTAGAAAATGGTGGGTTGTTTGGGTGAGACTTAGAAAACATCAATTTTCCTGATTTTAAACCTTTACATGGCAAAATCTCAGCAACTAAGGTTCGTATCAACGAAGTTCAAAAAAGCAAATATAGAGAATTTTCTCAGCATATCAAAAATATTTTTTTTCAAAAGTGGGCAGACATGTGCACTTATTTAAAAAAATGAAAAACTGTGACTATTTTCAAAAAAGTTACATAAAAATTGCTATAACTTGAAAACTGAGCACTTTATCATAATTTCACTTGAGTACTTTTTGATTGCAAATTTGATTTTACATCGAAAAATGAAGTTGAAAATTTTTTGCGACCAATATTTCGATTTTTTGAAAAAATCAGTATTGATTAAAACATTCATAACTCGGTCAAAGATTTTTTGCACAACCTAAAAATTTATGAAAAGCTGGCATTTGATGTCCCCTAAAACATATAAAAGAAAAATAGTTTTTTTTTGCAAATCAAGTTTTAGTAACAAAAAGTTAAATAAAAACGTTACTTAATCCACCTTAAGGTGGTTGGTGCCTTCCTCACATTTATATTGTATATTAGGATCTAGAGTTTTTTATTATAAGGACCTATGAACATATGAAACACAATAGCTTGTACACGGAGAAAAAAGAGTTCCCAAAATCGTGAACAAACGTTCATGAAAATGGGAACCACGAACAAAGTGTTCAAATTTCATGGTACGTTTTTCAAAATCGTACCATGGGATTTGAACACTTTGTTCGAGGTTCCCATTTTCATGAACGCTTGTTCACGATTTTGGGAACTCTTTTTTCTCCGTGTAGGACCTTCTAAAAAACTCTAGATTTTTTTACCAGAATAGCAATGAAAATGTGTATGTACACCCAGAACTGGGCATCGGCATACGAGAGGATAAAGAGCACGATTCGGTAGTAAAATGGTACTGTGTGAGGACGGAGAGGATAAATCCCGAAATTACCGAGAGTACTTAACTCATGGGTTCATCTTCAAAAAAAAGTTCATCTATCAAAAAAAAAAGTACCGGTACCGAGACTCGAACCCAATACCTTCGGCTTATTGAACCGTGCCTTTGCCGTATGGGCCACCTTGGTTCGGTGATTAAGTGGCGGTCATTTGTCCATATAAGCCACTCAATAGGATGAACTGTTCCAATGAACGAATGAACACGTGAGAGGACTTTACTCTCGCAAAATAGCACTTTCCTCACTTTTCTTTTCGTGAGGACTATCCCCTCGTTCTTTAACTTTGGGTGTACAACGGTAAAAAACACGATTAAAAACCATTTGTGATCACTTTTTTAATTTTTATACAAAAAAAAATTACAAGACAAAATGATTTTGATAGATTAACTATGGTTCCCTTAGAACGATTGATTCATAAATTGATTGTAAATCCTTTTCGGTTGTACGAAGGGTCATTGTACTCAGAAAAATAAGCTTCATCGTTGTGAACAATAATATCGCTAATTTAAGCTTTTTTTTATATTTAATAAAATCACTATACACCCTGCAATTAAAAAGACGACGGTTCACATGATAGATCCGGACATCATTTCCATTGAAATCAAATATTTAATCAATCTCTTATTGAAAAGGTCTTTCAACAAACTTTTTAAAAATATATAAAAAGATGGGTTTTCTTACAAAAGCCACCCTTTTAACCATCTTTCGGAATTTTACCAAAATCTTTTTTTCAGCATAATTTTTTAAGTACAGTACTTTCTAAACTTCATATTAACTAGGGTTTATAATACCCTAAGACCGATCGAATGAGAAAATGAGTTGATTTTTCGAGTGATTGTATAGCGTTTTTGAGTAAGGTGAGGAAAGCAGAAAGAACTTGCGTGTTTATTTCGGTTATTTAATAATTTCTTATTCCATTCGTATTTTTCTTGACTTCTTTAGTCATGTTTATTTATTTAATTATCTTAAATACTAAACGTCACCACCAAACGATCATCAAGGCCACAGGACGCAGATGCGTTTTACTGTAAAAAAAATGACTCCGAAAGCGTGTTCCAGATGCAGTACTCCAGCCTTTTCGGAACACGCCGTTGCTGAATCGACAAACGGAAGGTTGACGTGGAAATGAAAACGTCCTCACGTTCGTTGCCGCGTTCGTGTAGACATACTCGACTATTGACAAATTTTTAAATATCCTACCGACATCAGGACCATCAGTCGGATCAGCTCCTCCGAATCCCTCTCGACGGACACCGAATTGGAGGCGATCGGGAAGTTCAGCTCAGCAAGTCATGGAAGATTTGCCCGGAGATCACGGTGTTGACCACCATTTGATTCGAGAAGATCGCACACAGGGTCGATTCGTGGGTTGTCGTACTTGGAGTGGCATATCGGATAACCTAGCAGGTGCAAAAAAAGATTTAGTTGGGTGAGAAAAGAATATATTGGGGCAAATACGCATCACCTGCTGGTAACCGCTCGCCGACTATGGTCAATTTGGACGGGAGAACTCGTGCTCGGCGGGGATGATGATGCTGTTCAATCCGAAATCTTCACCGGCTTGTGGGCACATAGATGAACAAAGCAGCTTCCGTCGGGAAGTCAGTAGCGAGTTGATGTACCCCGGCTGGGCCTGAATGCAGGAATTTCAATATCCTCTTTTTTCCACTCGTTGAACAGTTTTTGCAGCGCGTACGAGGCCAGATGCAGCCGCCGTCGACAGCTGCATCACGTAAACAATCTTTGATTTTGACATTTCAAAATCAAGCGTTGCCAGTTCAGCAGAGAAAGTGCTGTGACAGTTCCGCGCGAAAATTGAGTGCGTGCATATGTGCACTATCCAGTACCATCGCGCACCCAATTTCACCCTGAACACAAACCTTTCGTGCAAAAACCGTGTGGAAATTCTAACACCTTGGTATAATGAGGAGTGTAATTCACAAAAAAAATCGTGTAATTCTTTGTCAGGGCATAATTGTTCAGCAACATAATTAATACAGACTTTTTCCAGAAGATATGCAGACTCTCATTTGAAACAATGTGGCAACCGGGCGATACTGAGCGCCTCTCGCGCGTAGGCAAAAAGATCCGGCCCTTGAGGTTATGCAAAAATCACCCTTTTTTGTATCAACAAAAAAACTTATTTATGGCATAACTTTAAAAGTACTTCACTTTACAGAATAAAATTTAATAGGGTCTTAGGGGACCCCAAAACGAACCGAATAAGGCGGATCCGGCCAAAATCGGTTCAACCAGTTCTGAGATAATCGTGTGGAAAAAAAATCATGTCTACACACATCCCCACAGACATTTGTTCAGAATTTGATTCTGAGTCGATAGGTATACGTGAAGGTATATCTAGGAGGTATATTTAAGAAGTTCATTTTTCGAGTGATTTTATAGCCTTGCCTCAGTGAGGTGAGGAAGGCAAAAATCACCAAAATTTGTTTTACCGTGTATCATTTTTTTTTCCGTGTAGTCCTTATCCATACCTACAACTTTGCCAAAGACACCAAATCGATCGAAAATTCCTTCAAAAGATACAGATATTTGAATTTCCATACATCATTTTATGGACAAAATAATGATGCAAAATGGCTTCTTTGGGCATACCGAAGGCACCAAAAAAGTTTCAGTCGGATTAAAAAATACAAAAAAAAACGAATGACCGAAATCTGAGAGAACTGCTCAAACAAATAACTTTTTGTCTCGTATCTTTAGAATAAGTTCCTGAATCTTAGTTAAAAAATTAGGTAGTAGGTACATATTTAACCAATTAAGCTTCAAATTAAGGTTTTCAGATCATGAATCTTTCTGGCTCATCGGGAAGGTCTTTTGATAACCTATCCAACGAAAGTTCGTATGGTCCAGACAATATATTTATTGAAATATCTAAGACCCAGTTTCAAAAAAGTGTATAAATAACACTTAAGTGCAAACAACTTTTGATAGGGTTATCATTTCTTCATTTTTGGGATTCGGACAACGTTTTCATCAAAATATCTGAGATCCGCCCACCAAATAGTGTATAAATA
The DNA here is from genome assembly GCF_016801865.2 of Culex pipiens pallens. Lineage (NCBI taxonomy): Eukaryota > Metazoa > Arthropoda > Insecta > Diptera > Culicidae > Culex > Culex pipiens. Next base: position 132,447,172 of record NC_068937.1, on the reverse strand, counting down.
ACACATAAGTGCTTATAACTTTTGGTAGGGTTGTCAGATATGCAGTAATCAATGAGACACTTTTGGTTTTTAACATTCAACGATTTTCGTATTTTTTTCATCAGAAAATAGATAGATGAGCAATCCCGTATTACGATATTCCAGGCACATCTACAATAGTTACTTTAACATATGTTGCGAATCAATCAAAACAATACCTTCCATGTTGCACAAAAGCAAATGACTTCCCACATTAACGCAACCTCCTCATTTGGACAAAGTAGATAGCTCGAAAAACTGGCCATATTTAAAAATGTCCGGGAGGGGGAGTCCTCAGGAATGCTATGAAATTTGACATTTTGACAGAATAAGCCACAATTCTCATTTTATCAGATTATCATCTTAAATGGACTCTTTTTTCGTTATTTTATTTCATTTCTTGATTTTTTTTTATGGGGAGCTACTTTTGAGCAAAAGAGAAATTTTATTGATTTTACCGAAAAAAAAAAGTCTGTTTAAGAGGTTTTATTGCGTTGTTCTGACGCAAATAAAATTACTATTTTCCCGGGCAGACGGTAATAACAAAATTCATGTCATTTCAATAACAAATACTGTTAAAATAACAAAAAGTGTTATGGAATCTTCTTGAAAAATCCATTTTTGCATAAGAGTTTAATAACAGTTTATGTTATCATAACAAAATTTGTTACTGGTCTGATATTGGTTGAAAGCCAAAACAACTTGAGAATAACATTTTTCGTTATGGAAGAATAACTTCAACTGTTATTAGGATGATCGGATTAGTTGTTAAAATAACAAAAAAATAATAACAGAGATTTGTTCGAAGAATAACTAAAAATGTTATTAGTCTGTTATTACAATAACAATCCAATAACAAAAAAATCATAACGACGAATAACAAATCCTGTTATAAATAACAGAAATTGTTATTGACCTAGTATTTTCAAATATCAAAAAATATTATTCCCAAGTTATTTCCGACTGCTCGGGTTGGCATAACAAAGTAATTTCATGGAAATATTTTTTTTTAAATCGACTTTTATGCTCATGTTATTTGTTTTTGGTAATATTTTTAAATCAACATAAGTAATACAAGACTGCAAAATATCTTCACAACCACGACCACTTCACCAAATCCCAAATTGACATAATCCAATATCCGCGCACAAGTCCTCCAGTCCGTACATGATAGGCCCCACTTGCACAATCACTCACTCACTCATTGCACTCTCCGCACCCGACGACGATATCCATCGCAAATCTCGTCCGCCTCTGTCTGCGTGATGTTTTTGCTTCTTCGTTTTGCTCACTTGCTTCGGCTGGCTGCTGGCTGGTTTCATTCATCGAATCCACCGCCACCGCTGTGAGTTTTGCTATTTGGGTTGCTCACGGCTCACGTCTCACCGAACACTGTTTACTTGGGGTTTTTTGTGCAATTTTGAGGTGGATTTGTTTGTTTTTGGTTTTTGTTGAGAATTTTTGCGATGAAAGAAACATTTTGTAAAGATGTCTTTCAATTATGGAGCATATTTTTGTTAAGAAACGACGGTTTTGGTAGAATTTAGGAGTGTTGAGCACTTCTCACTATGTTTGTGAAATTTCGCAAGAGTGAGAGAAAACGCTCACTTGCGGGATTCACAAAGAACTCGCGCACGGTAGAAAGAAAAGAGTGCAGCAGCCGTGATATGTCTGATTCCCTATATTTAGCAGATTATGTGTGTTGAACGCAAAAGAGGCCAAAAAAGAACGGACATAAAGAAGGTTCCGGAGCGGGAGGACGATCCGAACCGAACAAACAACAAAAGAAACTTAACCAAAAATAATAAAAAAACTAACTTAATCCACCTATGTGGTTGGAGCCTTCCTCACAATAATGGCTGTACACAAGTTTCATCTATTTTTTATATCCGGCTTCCAAAAAGTACATCGATATCACTTAAGTGGCCATGTCTCGAGACAAGGTTGCTAGATCTTCGATGTTTTGCACTCGTTGGAAAGGTCTTTTGGTAACCTAACCAACAATGGGTCGGATGATGGACCCGGACATAGTTTACATACATTTAAGTGAGATCCGGCTTCAAAAAAGTACATCAATATCACTTAAGAGGCCATATCTCGAAACAGGGTTGCCAGATCTTCAATGTTTTAGACTCGTTGGAAAGGTATTTTGATAAACTAACCAACGTTGGGTTGGATGGTGGATCCGGACATAGTTTACATACATTTAAGTGAGATCCGGCTTCAAAAAAGTACATCAATATCACTTAAGTGGCCATATCTCGAGACAGGGCTGCCAGATCTTCAATGTTTTAGACTCGTTGGAAAGGTCTTTTGATAACCTAACCAACAATGGGTCGGATGGTGGATCCGGACATAGTTTACATACATTTAAGTGAGATCCGGCTTCAAAAAAGTACATCAATATCACTTAAGAGGCCATATCTCGAGACAGGGTTGCCAGATCTTCAATGTTGAGAACTCGTTGGAAAGGTATTTTGATAACCTAACCAACGTTGGGTTGGATGGTGGATCCGGACATAGTTTACATACATTTAAGTGAGATCCGGCTTCAAAAAAGTACATCACTATCACTTAAGTGGCCATATCTCGAGACAGGGCTGCCAGATCTTCAATGTTTTAGACTCGTTGGAAAGGTCTTTTGATAACCTAACCAACAATGGGTCGGATGGTGGATCCGGACATAGTTTACATACATTTAAGTGAGATCCGGCTTCAAAAAAGTACATCAATATCACTTAAGAGGCCATATCTCGAGACAGGGTTGCCAGATCTTCAATGTTGAGAACTCGTTGGAAAGGTATTTTGATAACCTAACCAACGTTGGGTTGGATGGTGGATCCGGACATAGTTTACATACATTTAAGTGAGATCCGGCTTCAAAAAAGTACATCAATATCACTTAAGAGGCCATATCTCGAAACAGGGTTGCCAGATCTTCAATGTTTTAGACTCGTTGGAAAGGTATTTTGATAAACTAACCAACGTTGGGTTGGATGGTGGATCCGGACATAGTTTACATACATTTAAGTGAGATCCGGCTTCAAAAAAGTACATCAATATCACTTAAGTGGCCATATCTCGAGACAGGGCTGCCAGATCTTCAATGTTTTAGACTCGTTGGAAAGGTCTTTTGATAACCTAACCAACAATGGGTCGGATGGTGGATCCGGACATAGTTTACATACATTTAAGTGAGATCCGGCTTCAAAAAAGTACATCAATATCACTTAAGAGGCCATATCTCGAGACAGGGTTGCCAGATCTTCAATGTTTTAGACTCGTTGGAAAGGTATTTTGATAAACTAACCAACGTTGGGTTGGATGGTGGATCCGGACATAGTTTACATACATTTAAGTGAGATCCGGCTTCAAAAAAGTACATCAATATCACTTAAGTGGCCATATCTCGAGACAGGGCTGCCAGATCTTCAATGTTTTAGACTCGTTGGAAAGGTCTTTTGATAACCTAACCAACAATGGGTCGGATGGTGGATCCGGACATAGTTTACATACATTTAAGTGAGATCCGGCTTCAAAAAAGTACATCAATATCACTTAAGAGGCCATATCTCGAGACAGGGTTGCCAGATCTTCAATGTTGAGAACTCGTTGGAAAGGTATTTTGATAACCTAACCAACGTTGGGTTGGATGGTGGATCCGGACATAGTTTACATACATTTAAGTGAGATCCGGCTTCAAAAAAGTACATCAATATCACTTAAGAGGCCATATCTCGAGACAGGGTTGCCAGATCTTCAATGTTGAGAACTCGTTGGAAAGGTATTTTGATAACCTAACCAACGTTGGGTTGGATGGTGGATCCGGACATAGTTTACATACATTTTAGTGAGATCCGGCTTCAAAAAAGTACATCAATATCACTTAAGTGGCCATATCTCGAGACAGGGTTGCCAGATCTTCAATGTTGAGAACTCGTTGGAAAGGTCTCTCGATTACCTAACCAACGATGGGTCGGATGATGGATCCGGACATCGTTTACATGCACTTTAGTGAGATCCGGCTTCAAAAAAGTACATAAATATCACTTAAGTGGTCATAACTCGAGACAGGGTTGCCAGATCTTCGATGTTGTGGACTCGTTGGAAAGGTCTCTTGATAACCTAACCAACGATGGGTCGGATGATGGATCCGGACATAGTTTACATACATTCAAGTGAGATCCGGCTTCAAAAAAGTACATCAATATCACTTAAGTGGCCATATCTCGAGACAGGGCTGCCAGATCTTCAATGTTTTGAACTCGTTGGAAAGGTCTTTTGATAACCTAACCAACAATGGGTCGGATGGTGGATCCGGACATAGTTTACATACATTTAAGTGAGATCCTGCTTCAAAAAAGTACATCAATATCACTTAAGAGGCCATATCTCGAGACAGGGTTGCCAGATCTTCAATGTTGAGAACTCGTTGGAAAGGTATTTTGATAACCTAACCAACGTTGGGTTGGATGGTGGATCCGGACATAGTTTACATACATTTTAGTGAGATCCGGCTTCAAAAAAGTACATCAATATCACTTAAGTGGCCATATCTCGAGACAGGGTTGCCAGATCTTCAATGTTGAGAACTCGTTGGAAAGGTCTCTCGATTACCTAACCAACGATGGGTCGGATGATGGATCCGGACATCGTTTACATGCACTTTAGTGAGATCCGGCTTCAAAAAAGTACATAAATATCACTTAAGTGGTCATAACTCGAGACAGGGTTGCCAGATCTTCGATGTTGTGGACTCGTTGGAAAGGTCTCTTGATAACCTAACCAACGATGGGTCGGATGATGGATCCGGACATAGTTTACATACATTCAAGTGAGATCCGGCTTCAAAAAAGTACATCAATATCACTTAAGTGGCCATATCTCGAGACAGGGCTGCCAGATCTTCAATGTTTTAGACTCGTTGGAAAGGTCTTTTGATAACCTAACCAACAATGGGTCGGATGGTGGATCCGGACATAGTTTACATACATTTAAGTGAGATCCGGCTTCAAAAAAGTACATCAATATCACTTAAGAGGCCATATCTCGAGACAGGGTTGCCAGATCTTCAATGTTGAGAACTCGTTGGAAAGGTATTTTGATAACCTAACCAACGTTGGGTTGGATGGTGGATCCGGACATAGTTTACATACATTTAAGTGAGATCCGGCTTCAAAAAAGTACATCAATATCACTTAAGTGGCCATATCTCGAGACAGGGTTGCCAGATCTTCAATGTTGAGAACTCGTTGGAAAGGTCTCTCGATTACCTAACCAACGATGGGTCGGAAGATGGATCCGGACATCGTTTACATGCACTTTAGTGAGATCCGGCTTCAAAAAAGTACATAAATATCACTTAAGTGGTCATAACTCGAGACAGGGTTGCCAGATCTTCGATGTTGTGGACTCGTTGGAAAGGTCTCTTGATTACCTAACCAACGATGGGTCGGATGATGGATCCGGACATAGTTTACATACATTCAAGTGAGATCCGGCTTCAAAAAAGTACATCAATATCACTTAAGTGGCCATATCTCGAGACAGGGTTGCCAGATCTTCAATGTTTTGGACTCGTTGAAAAGGTCTTTTGATAACCTAACCAACGATGGGTCGAATGATGGACCCGGACATAGTTTACATACAGTTAAGTGAGATCCAAATATATGTGAAAACACATTTTTATACATAACTTTTGAACTACTTATCGAAACTTCAATCTGTATAAAACTCGATCTATGGGACCCTAAACCAAGTCGAATGCAACAAGTTCGGGTCAAATCGGTTCAGCCAGTGCCGAGAAACATGAGCTAGTTTGTTGGTCACATACATACATACACACACACATACACACACACATACACACACACATACACACACACATACACACAGACATTTGTTCAGTTTTCGATTCTGAGTCGATATGTATACATGAAGGTGGGTCTACGACGTTTTTATACGAAGTTCATTTTTAGACCAGGATTATAGCCTTACCTCAGTGAGGAAGGCAAAAATGATGTTTCACCTTGCTCACCTGGCTTGTCCAACGATTGCCGACGATTCATTGGCGCACCAAGGAGTGTCGGATGTCGGCCAAGGCGGACGCAAATGCTGCGACGGCCTCCGGCGGACTCCGGGGATGGTTCGGGGGTTTGTCCTTCCTGGTTCGGAACAGATCACCGCGGCCTACTTCCGGCTTCCGAGCACCTCCGGAACCGGTTCCGGGTGCATCGGCGCTTCTACTTCCTCTTCTTCTTCCTTTTTCAACTCTTTCCACTCTGAGCTCCGATTTATTTGATTGCTCTCGTCCAACAAATCACAGACACTCACACTTGTGTGGGAACACCACCACTACACACGCGCACACATTTTCGGACGGACCTGTGTGCCAAAATCTAGACCTGGTCGACGACCACCTCTTCTAATCAACACATTCACCCGTCGAACAAGCTCGATGGCGCGTCCGCGGACATTAGACTCATTTCCCACTTTTTTTATAACTCTCTCTCTTCTTTTTGCGTTTTCACGGTGCTTCGGGGTTCTGTTGCTTCTGGTTGAGGCAAATTATATGTGTGATGATGTAGATTTGCTCTTTTGCTTTGATTTGCTTCTCTTGCACACGGTATGACACGGATAGAGTACGGTACGGAACGTGGTGCCAGCTGATGAAATGGAGTTGTGGGCTTCCTTTAGGGGGATTTGTCACGATTTTGGGCCTGAAAGTAAGAGAAATTTAAAATGAGAATTCATTTTCGTTCAACTATTACAAGTACTTATGTACAATACAGAATTGATTAACCATTTTTATTGCTCCAAAAAGACTCATTCACCCGCGAGTATAAATTGAACGCGACTCAAAACTGCTTTGATGTATTTCTACCGTTTGTCACTTCCACACCAGTCGCTACTGAACACTCTCTCTCTTTGCTCTCACTCGAATCGGCTATTTCCAGAAAATCAAACATAATTATACATTACTCGGGTGAGTTTCAAAAAGCCGTAAGAGCCACTGTGACCTCCGACACTAATATTCGTATTTCTCCAAATTGCAACAAAATTTCATTTATTTTTAGTTTGGGGCACATGAAAGACGTGTAGATGATTAATCTTAAGCATTTTTTAAATTGGTTTTCCGTAAGTAGGTCGAATACCGAGGCAAAAAATGCTTTGTTTACCATTGGCTCTTACGGCTTTTTGAAAACTAATCCGAATTTAGAGTACAGTCCAGACTCGATTATTCAAAGGCCTTGGCAAAATTTCACTTCGGATAATAGAATGACGAAAAAAAATTCGTTGTCTTATTTTTGATTGTTGAGCTTTAGTATGACCCTTAAACTACTCAAAAGTTATTTAGAATTTTTAAATCCAGGATGGCGGCCAAAATGGTGGTGATGAATATTGAATTGAATATTGAAAAAATGTCTATTTTCATGTAATAGTCAATCTACCCTTAAAATTTGACTACAATAGGATCGCAGAAATCGAGTTTGATTTAAAAAGTAAGAAAAAAAAATGTTGGTTTATGATTCGTTGATTTGAAGTCACGATTGAAGTCCTATACAAACCATTGGATTAATGGACTGTACCTAAAATAATGGTGATACGCGTTTATGCGACATTTTTCTATTGATCTTGGATTTTTACTGATTTACACCGCAGATGAGAACTTAAGTTCTGTGTCAAAATTAAAAATGAATCTAGAGTTTTATTTGGAAAGATCCTTTAAACAATAAGGAAATCCCATAGCTTACAGGGCCTTGAAAAAACTCTAAACATGAATCTATCGACGGCGAACAAATTGATTGCAATTGAATTGAAAGTTTTACAAAATTATTCAATCGTTAAACAATATTTTTCAATCAAGTGTTCTTAGGACCCCCGATTTTTTGACAAAAAAAACACAAATTCACATAGATCCATATGTTAGATATATTGCCAGAAATACAGAAATACCAAAAATACTGAGAGAAATACCCACAAATTCCGTCTTATTATTCATGGTGTGATAGGTAATTGAAAGACCTTTCGAATGAGTCTAAAAATTTCATCATCTAGCAACCCTGTCTCTAGTTATGAACACTTGAGTGACATTCATGTTGGATAGGTAATCGAATGACTTTTCTGTCTCATTTTAAGTGACCTAAACCGAGTTTGATACGCACTTGGTTTCGAACAAATTAATAACAAAGATGAAAATTATTCACAGATATTTTCTGAAATCCATTTTTGGTGATAGTGAGAAAGACACCACCCACTTAAAATCAAGTTAGTTTTTCATTTTATCATGAGGATAAATTTTAGAACAGTTTAACATTATTCAAACATTACAAATAAAGAATTCATTCAAGATTACTAGGTATCATATCAAAATCTAGAGTTTTTTTTAAGGTCCTATAAACAGCTGAAACACAGTCGTGTATAGGACCTTTTCACAAAAAAAATAAAGAATATGAAACTCAAAAGTTTTAAGGACCTTTTCAAAAAAAAAACTGGAGAAAATTTCAAAATGATCATTGGTCACCTTTAAATAAAATTTTGGAATGTATCACTTTTTTTAAGTGATACACACTCCAAAAAGTCCTACTTCAGTTGTTATCAAAAGTCGCATCAAAACAACGAAAAACAATAAACAAACCTTCCAATCCTTTTTGTCACGCCGACACTGCTCCGCAAACTCTGCTTCTTCGCTAGCTTCGTCTTGCTCAGGTTAACACCAATACACACAAAGATACGTCGCGTTTTCACACTGCTCCCACACTCACACAAACACGGTCGCGCTTCGTTGCAACCAGGCAGTGAGTCCCCGCTCACTTCTCACCATCTCATGCACATGCTATACGCGACTCTCCCCCTCTCACTCTCGCGCGTTGTGTTGTGTACCGTTGTTCTGCACTGGCCGCGTGAGCGCCTACTTTTCCGTCTCACTCAGCCGCGCACACACACATTCACAATTGCACACACTCACTGGCTCACGTCTCACCGTGAAAAGGTGAACCAGAGCCTACTATACAATGACGAACTACGACGACGACGACGGACTGCTGGGATGGCTCGGTTTTTCCGCGGACTTTTATGCCACTTCCGGCGCACTGCAGTGGTCAACTTGATGCACGTCGCACTCGCGGCACACTCGGGGACGCGTCGCGCACTCACTCGACACTCGGAACACCGGTTTGCGGGGCTAAAATTACCGATTTCGATAGCGACTGCTGCTGCGGGACCTCATCCGCTCGCACACGAAGGCTGTTGTGTCAAGTCGGAGACAGTGCTGCCAAATGTGCATGTGTGTGTGTGTGTGTGCGTTGGCTGTCAAAACGCACCACCACCACAGAAGGCTGCGATTTTGCTTTCTCTCACCATAGTGAGACGCCCCTTGGTTTCTCGCAACGGTTGGCAGCGCGACAAGTCATAAACAGCACCTGAGATCGAAGCAGGCACTGGGTGTGTGTGTGTGCGCGACAGACAGAGAGGCAGACAACACACTACGGCGAGACTTGTGACGCCATTTTGGATCACAGGTTTCAGTGAGAGATTTTGAGCTTGTCAAAGTTGGTAGCACGCGTTAGTTGCTAGGTGTTGATATGCTTGTGAACTACCTTCAGGAGTATGTTGACCGACAGTACTGTGAAAATCAGCGGTGCCAGAATAATTTTTAAATTTTCAGACTACGTTCTATGACGGTGCATAACAGCTGAAGGGTCATTAAACTAATGGGTTATTAATGAGTTTCAAGTAACAAACAATATTAGATGATAAGTATAGTTGTTTATTTTCACGAACAAAATCACGAATGGCATGTCAAATCAGAACACTTGCTTTTAATAATGAGAAATGAAAGCAAATAGCATTTCATTATTTTTTTGTTAAAGGTCCAATAAACCAGATTTTCAGTTTTTGCTTTTACGGTATTTTTAATACCCCTTACTCAAGGCTGTTCCATAAACACCCAAAAAGCGGAAACTGGAAATTTGGTGTATTGGACCTTTCCAAAAAAAAACTCCAGATTTGCTATTTTAACTTGGTTTTCTTCAAAAGAAGCTTAACGTTAAGTTTAACAACATGTTACTGAAACGACATCTCAATTGACAGGTCAAAAGTATTTTATTTAGAGTTTTAATACCTCTTGATGAATTTTAAAAAGGTCCAATAAACCAAATTTTCAGTTTTTGTTTTGGGTGTTTTTTAATACCCCTGACTCAAGGCGGTTTCAAAAACATCCAAAAAGCAAAAACTGGAAATTTGGTTTATTCGACCTTTTCAAAAAAAAAAAAAAAAAAACTCCTGATATGTACTTACCTTATTACATCGCAAAATTACTTTAAGTAACACTATCTCTGCATAACACTATCATTGCACAACACTATCACTGCACATCAAAGTTTGTGTCCCCTTGCAGATACCGAAACGATGAAGTCCGTAATCGAAGTATTGATATTTGTAACAAGTAGGTAGTCATGCATTTCATCCACAGAAATTTTTATAGAACTAACATTTTTTCTAACACAGAACTATTTTAGATTAATTGAAATTATGTATTTTGTTATGTTTCTCTTTTCATTATTTTGATTCAATTCAATGTTTTTGAGGTGTCTTTTCAAACTTTGTTCCCCCAAAACGTCTCTGGCAAACATCATCATATACACCAGTCACCGCCCCTTCATAGTATTATTCACACACAACTTCAGCTGGCTTTCATTTCGGATATATCTTTAAGTCGTGAAAAAGGTTGAAAACTCTTTGTTGTTTACGTAAAATTACGTTTTTACGTCGTAAACTTACGCAAATTTTATTCAATTTTAGCCATCCAAGCAGCAAAATGGCACGCCAGCTTACTAAATTGGGCTTTCTGGACGTCAAAAAGACGCTGTTTATGCTGTGCGACCTGCAGGCCAAGTTCCGGCCCGGCATGCCGATGTTCGACCCGGTTGTCAAAAATGCCGGAAAGTTGGTGAGTTTTGTTGCCTCATTACTAATTATGTAACATTTTCGGCTTAAAATAGTGCTAAAAATGGTGACAAATCTGGCCTGCTATGATGTCCTTAGATAACAGATGTTTATTGATAATTTTGACGAAGGTCAACGTAATCAGTGTCGTAAGCAAAAAAAATTTAGCCAAGACTCAAACCATCTATTCATTTTTTAAGGTACAAGCCGGCAAGATGTTGGACATCCCGCTTATGGTAACCGAACACTACCCGGAAAAGCTGGGCAAAATCGTCCCGGAGCTGGACATTGCCCACGCCAAGGCGGTCTTCCCAAAGACCCTGTTCAGCATGATGATCCCAGAGGTCAAATCCAAAATCAACGAACTGTACGGCAGCGGAAATCTGGAAACGGTGGTCCTGTTCGGGCTCGAGTCCCACATCTGCCTGGAGCAAACGGCGATGGACCTGCTCAAGGACGGGTACACCGTCCACGTGGCCGCGGATTGTTCCGTGTCGCGAACCCAGGAAGATCGCAAGCTAGCGCTGGAGCGCCTGCGACAGTACGGATGCTTCGTTTCGACGAGCGAAAACATCATATTCAAGCTGATGAAGGACAAGAACCACCCGGCGTTCGACACGGTGCGGCACGTGGTGCGGGATGCGTCCGTCGATACCGGGTTGGCCAAGCTGTGAGAAGGGGTGCGTGTAAGGTCCGGAACATTCCCGTTTTGCACAATCACTCACTCAATCACGCACGCATCCGTCTTCTGCCGCTGCTCGTTGCATTCTCCCCGCACAAAGGGAGAGCCGCCCTTCAAGTGGGGCCGCGCAGCTTCTTTGTTCTTCGTTTTGTGTCGTCCTTCGTATGCTTGACAATGTGGGGTAACTTGTGTTAATTAGAAACATCAAATTGTCCGCTAGCCGTGTTCGGACCCTACATCCCACCTTGCTTTTAAAACCAAAAATATTTGAATCGCCCTTCAGTCGCGTTTGTCTATTTTGCAGAGGTGTGTGCAAAAACAATAACATCAGATTATCGCTTAATACATCAAATAAATTCATCAGAAATGTATTACTCTTTAAACTTGCTTACTGGCTGTGATAATATCATATGCTCATTAAGAAACGGAATACGATTCCTCACGAAGCGCAATAATTTATATATTCTTGCAACACAATCTATTTACGCTGACGGCATTTTCTAAACTTCTAAACTGATCATTTTCATCAACTTCATATTCTTAAAATGTGATTAACACTATCCACTTTCCTCCCCTTTGACTAATTTTGACATGTTTTTTTTTAAAGGTAAATTATTTATCATTCTGCTGCGATTGTGTCCCGCACTCAATTGTTGGCATGTCCGATCAACATGCTTCATTTCATATCTAAATCAGGCTAATATCCACTTTTGGAAAAATCGAGATTTTATTTTCTCCAGGTGGTAGAAGATGTTCCAACGCATCTTCTGAAACTTGAACTTCTCTAAAATATTGTAAATACTAATAATCAACCGGCGAAGATTCGGTGACGAACACAACAAAGCGGTTTTTTTTTACGGAATATTTGATTTGGCATAATAACTGAATCCTCAACTATGGGCAGAATAAGTTACGTGGTTCCAGAAGTCTGAAATAAACAAAGCATGCTCGGACTTAAAGTATGCTTTATAGTCGCAGCCAACCAACAGTTCAGAACAAACCACCGCACTTTTCGCAGTAGCTAGACTGACGCTCTCTAGAATCGCAAAATTTTATAATTATCTAGCCAGGCATAATACTATCCTCCACGTCTAACACATTTTTTTTTACGCTAACAGCGAAACAAACTTCTATCACTTGAGTAACTTTTGGTGTAATACAAAAACTCAACAAAACATTCAATTGTATATACTTAAGAAATAAAAATAAGAAAATGTCCAAACAGGTACCAAAACAGCTCAGTACAAAAAACACTAAAGCAAAACCTCCTACTCGGTTCATGTCTACATCCAAAACAGTTGGTATAGTTCGAAAATTGTTTTTCAAATTCTCTCTTTCAACCATATAAATCGGTCCCCGAAACTTCTTATTTTTTCTGACTTATAGTCTTCGCATTTCTTTCATTATAATTAACAAAAAAAACTATAATGGCAACGGAAAATTGCGCAAAACATAGAAATCGTTACGCTGCTTTTCCGTTTTTTTTTTTATAGTAAGCAAAAACTAGATTTGATCTACCTAGAGATAATTCCTAACTTAAAATGAATTCCCTCTGACTTTTATTGTACATGTATATTCTAATTAGAATAACATTTGAGCAGAACCTCATTATTTAAGACTTAAAATGTTTATATCTAATGTCAGTTCTGACCAGTTTTTTTTTTTTCACATTGTCAAATACTTTTCTCAACATTCCTTCAGCTCGTTTATACCAAAGAGACATACCTTCCCTATCTGTCTTATACTACATGACTTTTAAATACGGCTTAAATCTTCGCTAGTATTCACACCTTTTAATCTCTTTTCATGAAAATACAACTGTTTGTCGTCTGCCAACGGCATAGCTATTTTTCCAAATATACCCCAAAAAAAAAACAAACAGCTTTTTGGATATAAAGACTCTAGTAATCGAACGGTTCACAAACATCAATCTGGTGCAGCTACTACAAAATCATAGCACTCACGCATCACCTTTTCATTAAAACTTCAGAACTGTACCAGTAAATTCAGATATCGGATATTGGAAGACTCAACTTTGTTTATTTTTTTCATTTTATAGAACTTAATATTTTACATTATGGAAGTAATCTGTGAAATTTATTTTATAGGTACCTTTTTTGACTTATAGATTCCAAATCGTTATTATTTTACTTTACAGAACCTGGCTAATACCTTTACTTTTGTAAAACTTGAAGAAACTTCAAAACATACTTTTAAGTCAAACCTATTAAAAATGAACATGGTAAACTAATTTCCTAATGTTTAAAAAACATATAAACATTAACATCCTAACGAAGTCCTTCAGCATTTACAACTTTGTTTTATTTCTTGCACATTGTCCAAATTGTAATTGCATCCCACAAGCACATAAACCATCATTATGTTTATCATTTAAATATTTTCCTCGCGGTTCAAACATCAAATATTCCCCTTTTCTTTGTTTTCTCACGTTTTGGTTAGTGTATCCACTTTTGTTAAAAAGCATCCTCAGTTACATTTGTACGGTATCTATAATTATTTTCTTTACGAAACAAAGATGACGTTATGCTGTCGGTCATTTTTGCTTGTACCAACCACTAGTCCTTCCTGTCCGGCACGGTGACATCAGGAGTGTAAATCTTGTGCGCGTTATGATTGATCCACATAAGCAAACAATTAAAACAAGTTGCTCGAAGTTATCTGATATAAAATAATACCTAGTTTGATCCTTCAAGTTCGCAAACTGAAAGTTTATTTCCTCCTTCATCCTTCAAGCTGAAAGACCATCCAATTCCCAAACTGGAAGGTTTCTATTCCATCACCCCCTGGCTTGAAGTCCTCCCAGTTCCCAAACTGGAAGTTCACTTCATCTCTCAGCCCCCAGGCTGGCATCCTTCCAGTTCCCAAACTGGAGGTCCTCTTCCCTCAGCCCCCAGGCTGGCACTCCTTCCAGTTCCCAAACTGGAAGTGCCTCCAGTTCCCAAACTGGAGGTCCTCATCCCCCAGCCCCCAGGCTGGCACTCCTTCCAGTTCCCAAACTGGAAGTTCTCGTTTCCCTCAGCCCCCAGGCTGACACTCCTTCCAGTTCCCAAACTGGAAGTCCCTCCAGTTCCCAAACTGGAGGTCCTCATCCCCCAGCCCCCAGGCTGGCACTCCTTCCAGTTCCCAAACTGGAAGTTTTCTTTTCCCTCAGCCCCCAGGCTGGCACTCCTTCCAGTTCCCAAACTGGAAGTCCCTCCAGTTCCCAAACTGGAGGTCCTCATCCCCCAGCCCCCAGGCTGGCACTCCTTCCAGTTCCCAAACTGGAAGTTTTCTTTTCCCTCAGCCCCCAGGCTGGCACTCCTTCCAGTTCCCAAACTGGAAGTCCCTCCAGTTCCCAAACTGGAGGTCCTCTTTTCTACTTAGCCCTCAGCCTTTCGCTCATAAAAAACACCTTCGCAAATCAATAAATTAGCTCACATCCTAAAAACTCCACAGTTTCACTATTTCCACGATTATGCTGCATATCACATAGTCAATCTCCCAATGCCCATTTTATTAAAAACACTGCTCAGATTTCACAAGGCAAAACTCAAGTTCATTCATCCCATTTCAAATTTAATAATATTCTTTTTTGATTTTATGTTGTGCCAAATAGACAGATTTTCTTTTATTCATTTATTCATTTCTTTATTTATTTACCGATTATTATTTTTTGAAATTATTTATGTTATTTATTTTTTTTTTAACGGGGAAACAATATAAGCCACCCCCGCAGCCTATTTTATTGTGCAATGTGTAAACCTCATTATCTTGCTAAAAATTATAAGCTGGTAAAACAACTAACATTAATCACTTGAAAAAAATGGACGCCAAACCGATCACGATCATTCCTGCAAAACAACCACGCGGGCCCCGCTGCCTGCACATGATTGATGCAGCAAAAGCAATTAACAATTATTACTGGACAAAATCCTTTTTTTTTTTACTGGACAAAATCCTTTTTTTTTTATTTGCACTCGTTAATACTAAAATGCGCTTACCTTGTGTTTATTATATTTTTTGTTTAGTTTTGCTCTGTGCATAAAGGGTTTCTTTCGCCTTCAAAACCTTTTTTTTTTTTTACTCCTCGTCGCCATTTGTAAGGTCCGGAACATTCCCGTTTTGCACAATCACTCACTCAATCACGCACGCATCCGTCTTCTGCCGCTGCTCGTTGCATTCTCCCCGCACAAAGGGAGAGCCGCCCTTCAAGTGGGGCCGCGCAGCTTCTTTGTTCTTCGTTTTGTGTCGTCCTTCGTATGCTTGACAATGTGGGGTAACTTGTGTTAATTAGAAACATCAAATTGTCCGCTAGCCGTGTTCGGACCCTACAGTGCGAGTTTGGGAAGGGTTGAACTGAAAAGTGCATTTAGAGACATCTTTACCTCTTTTTGTAATACGAGGAATATTGAAGATTCATAGGATCTAACTTTGTAAAAGTATGTTTTGTTTGTAATAAATTTGAGGTGGTTTTTGGTAATTTTTATTTTTTTTTTGCGAATTTGAGAAACAAAGATCTTCTAAAATTGAGTCTTAAAATTTAGTTCAGCTTGTTTATTATACTAAACACAACGATAAAGCTTATTTCATGAGTGCAATGACTCCTTTGTTAGAATGTAACAAAACGTGTCATTTTTGCGGGTATTTCAGGGCATGATCCCGTAGGTGTACTGAGCCCAAATATGAGCTTGATTGGTTGCGACAGGACCTGGCGCTTTGACTTTTAGGGAACAACTTTGTCGAAGAGTGCGAAAAGATTCGTCCAATATTTAAAATGTTACAGAATTTACAACACCGCCGCTGAAAACATAAACATTTTATTCACGTTCCCCTGGCAGCACTTGTTGCTTCTGCTGAAAAGATTGAGGCAGGCGTCGCGACGCTCATGCAACCAAGCAAGCTGATGGTGCTGCCAGAAGAGAGTGAAGAAAAAGTTGATGTTTTCAGCGGCGGTGTTATAAATTCTGTAACATTTTAAATATTGGATAAATCTTTTCGCACTCTTTGGCAAAGTTGTTCCCTGTAACACGGACTATGAGCTCACGAGGTTTTTGAAAAAAGCAAAAATCTTTAAGGGACTCAAAACTGGCAAAAACCAAAACCCACCGATTTTACGGGTTAAGTCCTATTTAAAATTCAAATTCAAAGCGCCAGGTCCTGTCGCAACCAATCAAGCTAATATTTGGGATTCAAGCTCAGTACACCTAGGCGAGCATGCCCTGAAATGCCCGCAAAATTGACCCGTTTTGTTACATCCTACTCCTTTGTCTTCGCAAAATTTCGACCTGTATTCTTTGCATGATTTTTTTTTGTTTTTCACAGCTTTTTAAGTCACTAAATTGTCTACAAGTATATTATCAATTGTCACTAAATAAGCATTTTGCAGTGAATATAGATAGGTTCTATCCCATATCTCATTATGGACCATTCCCCAAACATGTTTATTGATGTTGTTTCACTAGAAGAAGAGATTTTTTTTCTAGAATTATGGAATTAATAGAGATTTATCCTTCCTTTTGTAAAAAAAATAAATTTCAAGGATTTGAATTTTTATTGTTTTCCATATTTACCATTTTTTTTGGTAAAACAACAACAATAAACATTTATTAGGAATTGTCCATTCTGGAGAATGTTATAGAAACGTGAATTAACAAAGGTTTAGAGGCCTATGATTCAAAACAATTAATTTTAACCGTTTCCTAGGAGCTCCAACTACGAACGGTGTCAATCTTTTTGAGTATTTTGCCTTCCTCACTGAGGTAAGGCTATAATCCTGCTCTAAAAATGAACTTTTTATTAAAAGCTCAAAGACCCACCTTCATGTATACATATCGACTCAGAATCGAAAACTGAACAAATGTCTGTGTGTGTATGCGTGTGTGTATGTGTGTGTGTATGTGTGTGTGTATGTATGTATGTGACCAAAATTCTCACTGAGTTTTCTCAGCACTGGCTGAACCGATTTTGACCAAACCAGTTGCATTCGACTTGGTTTAGGGTCCCATACATCGCTATTGAATTGTTTGAAGTTTCGATAACTAGTTCAAAAGTTATGTATAAAAATGTGTTTTCACATCTATCCGGATCTCATTTATATGCATGTAAACGATGTCCGGATCCATCATCCGACCCATCGTTGGTTAGGTAATCGAGAGACCTTTCCAACGAGGCCACAACATTGAAGATCTGGCAACCCTGTCTCGAGTTATGACCACTTAAGTGATATTTATGTACTTTTTTGAAGCCGGATCTCACTTAAATGTATGTAAACGTTGTCCGAATCCATCATCCAACCCATCATTGGTTAGGTAATCGAGAGACCATTCCAACGAGTCCACAACATTGAAGATCTGGCAACCCTGTCTCGAGTTATGACCACTTAAGTGATATTTATGTACTTTTTTGAAGCCGGATCTCACTTAAATGTATGTAAACGATGTCCGGATCCATCATCCGACCCATCGTCGGACAACATTGAAGATCTGGCAACCCTGTCTCGAGTTATGACCACTTGAGTTATATTTATATACTTTTTTGAAGCCGGATCTCACTTAAATGTATGTAAACGATGTCCGGATCCATCATCCGACCCATCGTTGGTTAGGTAATCGAGAGACCTTTCCAACGAGTCCACAACATTGAAGATCTGGCAACCCTGTCTCGAGTTATGACCACTTAAGTTATATTTATGTATTTTTTTGAAGCCGGATCTCACTTAAATGCATGTAAACGATGTTCGGATCCATCATCCGACCCATCGTTGGTTAGGTAATTGAGAGACCTTTCCAACGAGTCCACAACATTGAAGATCTGGCAACCCTGTCTCGAGTTATGACCACTTAAGTGATATTTATGTACTTTTTTGAAGCCGGATCTCACTTAAATGTATGTAAACGATGTCCGGATCCATCATCCGGCCCATCGTTGGTTAGGTAATCGAGAGACCATTCCAACGAGTCCACAACATTGAAGATCTGGCAACCCTGTCTCGAGTTATGACCACTTAAGTGATATTTATGTACTTTTTTGAAGCCGGATCTCACTTAAATGTATGTAAACGATGTCCGGATCCATCATCCGACCCATCGTCGGACAACATTGAAGATCTGGCAACCCTGTCTCGAGTTATGACCACTTGAGTTATATTTATATACTTTTTTGAAGCCGGATCTCACTTAAATGTATGTAAACGATGTCCGGATCCATCATCCGACCCATCGTTGGTTAGGTAATCGAGAGACCTTTCCAACGAGTCCACAACATTGAAGATCTGGCAACCCTGTCTCGAGTTATGACCACTTAAGTTATATTTATGTATTTTTTTGAAGCCGGATCTCACTTAAATGCATGTAAACGATGTTCGGATCCATCATCCGACCCATCGTTGGTTAGGTAATTGAGAGACCTTTCCAACGAGTCCACAACATTGAAGATCTGGCAACCCTGTCTCGAGTTATGACCACTTAAGTGATATTTATGTACTTTTTTGAAGCCGGATCTCACTTAAATGCATGTAAACGATGTTCGGATCCATCATCCGACCCATCGTTGGTTAGGTAATTGAGAGACCTTTCCAACGAGTCCACAACATTGAAGATCTGGCAACCCTGTCTCGAGTTATGACCACTTAAGTGATATTTATGTACTTTTTTGAAGCCGGATCTCACTTAAATGTATGTAAACGATGTCCGGATCCATCATCCGACCCATCGTTGGTTAGGTAATCGAGAGACCTTTCCAACGAGTCCACAACATTGAAGATCTGGCAACCCTGTCTCGGGTTATGACCACTTGAGTTATATTTATATACTTTTTTGAAGCCGGATCTCATTTATACGCATGTAAACGATGTCCGGATCCATCATCGAACCCATCGCTGGTTAGGTAATCGAGAGACCTTTCCAACGAGTCCACAACATTGAAGATCTGGCAACCCTGTCTCGAGTTATGACCACTTAAGTGATATTGATGTACCCTGTCTCGAGTTATGATCACTTATCTGTGTACTTATTTTTGTGGATCTAAAAAATATCTGAAATATGTGTCCAAACCGCTCATATTATCCATTGTTGGTAAAAAGTGAGGAAGGCATCAACCACATAGGTGGATTAAGTTAGTTTTTTATTATCTAATAATTTTCTCTGTCATACTAGTCATGTCTGTAACATAAAGAAATCTCGTACCAACCCCGAATAATGTCTTCGAAAGATCCGCCGTCATCCGGCATTGAAAGCGGTCCATTTACCGCAGGTTCAAGTGTCATCAGATGGGCATAACATTTCTGATTTTTTCAAGGTTTTCTGTAGTATGGTAATATCCTACTAACATATAACGTTTTTTTAAGTTTAAATTCTTTAAAAATTTTGTATGATCACAAAACATTTATAAAATAACAAATATTTTGGTGTGTAATATTTTTAGAAAGCAAACAATGAGAAATTTTATGCTTTTTCTGTACTATCGGAGGGGAATGGAAATTACGAAACTATCATTAAAATTCTTGAAACATTTATTAGTAGTGACAAAGCTTTTTTTTTTCTCACAAAAAAAATGAAAAAATAATACTGTAAACTAAAACAAGATATGTTTTAAGAGGGTAAAAGACCTTTTTTTTAACCATTTTTTATCACAAAATTTATTAAAACAGCTCGAACTCGATCGATTCCCTTAAAATTTTGAAATCTTTTTCATTTGCAATTCATTTTTGGGAGCGTACATGGAAACTATTTGATTTGGTATCAATCATTAATATTTCTTTCACAGACCTTTCACCTTTCACAACAGTTTTGTGATTTGATATAGAAATTAGATTAAAACCTGATTAATTTCTCAAAATGTAACTCTCGAATCACGTATAGGTCAGCCGCATAATTCAACTCATTAGTGGTCGTACCAAGGCCACAAACTGCAATCGACAATTTAGCCTAATAAACGGCCACCAACCGGTCCGATGCCTCCCCCGAGCAACACCAACAACAACACCTACTCCATGCCCTGACCGAAACGAAAGAGAAATTTCTTCCCAGCAGTGACCCAACTTCCGATATTCCGGATCACACAACACAACCCCGCGCTGCACCAGCAGGCATGACTTTAATGAATTGGAAAAGTGGATTTTACCGTTCCGAAAACTTGATAGCCAACTTTTGCGACTACCCCCCGACGGACGACTCACGGAGAAGAGCCTTTGAGCCATGACGCCACACACCGCGAGCGAGCGCGCACTCCACTTTATCAGAACTCCTTCGTTTGCATCCCCCCGACGAGGAGATGCTGCGATCACGGATGATGATGATGATGATGTACGGCAAACATGCAGTGCTGCACATGCGTGCGAATTCCCGTGTTTCGCGTACACCTCGCGGAAGGTCCAGCGCAGCTGGGAACTAGACTTCCTCGGCGAGGCCTTCCAATAGCTGTAGAAAAAGTGTGGCACAGCGATAAATCTTGATCGTCTCCCGAGGGAAACGGGCGAATAGTTGGAGCGCGGTACCGTAGGGTGTGTTTGCCTGGTTGGGAGTTGCTGCCGTGCAGAAGTTGGACAGAATCAATCCACCTTACGGTACTACCCTGCTCTGCCACTTAGTACACCCAAATGAGAAAGAAAATGCTGAAAAGTTTGTATCCCGGTAGCTCCCTTGGTCGTCAGCGATCTTTCGTTTGGGTGTGCGCACCCAACCACCTACACCTGCCTCACCCTCCACCTGATCCTGGTCGCAGCTGAGAAGAACCAGAAACCTCCACCTTCGATCGGCAGCGTATCGTCAGAAACGTTAGAAAGTGATAAAGCGCTGA
Source organism: Culex pipiens pallens (assembly GCF_016801865.2). Taxonomy (NCBI): domain Eukaryota; kingdom Metazoa; phylum Arthropoda; class Insecta; order Diptera; family Culicidae; genus Culex; species Culex pipiens. The sequence goes on along the minus strand of NC_068937.1, from coordinate 132,425,730 downwards.
AATGACAATTCACTCTCGTTTTACCGTTGTATTGCCTCTGGGACATTTCTTCAAGGGGGTTGTAACGTTGTTTCGCTACAAATTGGTTTAATTGTAGGTCTTTTGAGCTACAAAGTGAGCTTTATTTGCATAATCCAATTACCAGCTTAAACCTAGATCCTAGAATCGGCATGGATGGCCAGCACGCCATCCCACGCGGTGGTCGCAATGCTGATCTGCGCCAGTCCGTTCGCTCCGACGGTCACGGTTCCTCCGGTGCAGGTCGATCCCTCCTTGCTACCGGTGATCACGTCACAGTAGGTTCCGGCCGGCAGGCACGTCTGCAGCGTTTGCACCATGTTGAAACTTTCCAGATTGAACGCGATGAAGCCTCGATTTCCACGGCAGAAAGCCATCTGATTGGCGCCGTTGTCCCACCAATCGTTGACACCGGTTCCGCGGACCACGTTGCTGAACTCGACCATGTTGAACATCTGGCGCCAGCGGTGCTCGCACACGTACCCGTTGTCGCACAGTCCGCGATCGTTGATCACCGGCGGAATCAGATTGCCGGCAGCGTCCTGCGGAGGTCCCTGCTCAGTGTCCTCAAAGTAGAACGAACTCATGATTCGTTTGATTCCGAAGGGGAAAGCCAACATGAAGGCGGTCGCCATTTTGTAGTTGCGGGCTTGTTTGTAGGTGAGGATGTTGGGACCACCGGCACCGTGTCCGCGCTGGTTGTCGTGATTGTCAACAAAGACCAGGGCCAAGTGGGACGGCAGGAAGCCCCAACCTTCTCCCCAGTTACGTAGATTTGCCAAACGATCGTGTCCGCGGAAAACTCGTCCAATTTCAGCCGAAAAGCGGAACTCGGTGACCGTTCCCAGGTGAGTGTACTCATCTCGGGTCACAGCCTCACCTCCCAAATCGATCACTTCCTGAGTCAGGAATGCTTGCGCGTTCGGTGGGAATCCATGTCCAGCTGGCAACGGATTCAATCGGCTGTAGATCGCTTGTAAATCTCCAGGCCACATGTGCTTGACAGCATCCACTCGGAATCCGGCAACTCCCATACCAATCAACTTGTTGAACAACTCTACGATCTTGTCCCGTACCCACTGAACACCCTGGTTCAAATCTGGAAGCCCAACCAGCCAGCAATTTCTCACCTCAATCGCGTTGTTGAAATCGTTAAGAGAACACCTCGGATTAAAGTCCAGCGCACTGTAAGGCACCCCCGGAAAGCCCAGCGTTTGCGAACTTCCCGTAGATCCGCCGGTTCCACCGTCCCCAGTGATCGCAGCCATATGATTGATCACAAGATCCACGTAGATCCGTACTCCGACATTGTTACACCGTTGGACCATACTCGCAAACTCCTGCTCATTCCCGGATCGCGTTTCCAACCCGTAGGACATCGGCTGGTACCGTTCCCACCAAGGTCTCCGGACGGGTGACCAAACGATGGCATTCTCCGTCGGTGGTGAAACCTGCACTCCGGCGTAACCCCTCGGAGCAAGGAACCGCTCGCACTCGTCCGCGATGTCGTTCCAGCGCCACTCGAACAGGTGCACGATGCCGGTTCGGTCGGCCCACTGGTGCGTCTGGAACTGGCCGGTGGCCACGGCCAACAGCAGAGCCGCCGTTACGAAGGTAAACGCGAAAAGTCGCATGACTACTAATCTTCGGGGACGTGTGCTGGTCGAGGGCTTTTATAAGGGGTCGAATTGTTCGAGTTATCGCTGGAAAGTACCAAAACAATCCCGCAATTGGGGTGATAAAGAAAATTACCAGATATGGACCTATTGAATGAATCCGGGAGGTGGATTAGGGCACAAGGCGTACAGGTATTTTGATTCAAATTGAATTCCGTGAGGAAACAAACTTATTTTCGTTATTGCACCTGTCGTGATCGGGGACTTTCTTTTATAATAAAAACACAGATAGTTTGCAATTAACAAACAACACGTCTTATTCCACGCAAATTAACCACAAAACTGATTTGACAATCTTCATTCTCTCTTTCGCCAGCCGTGCGCATCTCGTTGTTTTCTCGCTCGTTGTTCTCTCTCGCAGCTTGCAAGGCAATATTCATGAAGGTGCGCACTTTTTGTTGCGCTCTAAACTCTTATTTATGAATTATATCAATCTTATAATAAATACTCATACCCGACAAACTTCGTTCTGCCTTTTCGTTTGTTGACGTTTTAGGCTTTTTTCTTATTCAGCCTCCTGTGATCAAAATTTTATTTTAAGTAACTTTTCCCATACAATCTGCAGATTTTACGGAATCGGTTCCAGAGTGGCCAAAGTTGTAACTTTTTTGCGTAAGAACCTTCCTTGAACTTATACGAACCCAACGCAACAAAGAGCACCTCGATCCGACTTTCCGTGTTGAATTGATTCGCGTTCGAACAAAACCATCGAAATTTTTTATATATATATATATTCAATCCTGCAACCCATAATCCCTACAGCACCCTGTTGCAATACTCTATTTCGACGCTGTCGTGTTTTTTTGTCACACATCGCTTTTTGACAATCCTGGAAAACGTGTTTTCATGTTTGACCTTGAATAAACAAAAACGAGAGTACGCAATGTAAACAATAACAAACACGTTTTGTTTGGTTGTCCATTTTTGCATAGTCCCGAAGATTGGTTGAATTTGGTTGCCGAAGTCCCGACATATAATTACAAATGATCCGGTAGTCGGGCTTGTACGTGTGTCAAACGCGTTCTGACCTGAAATCTCTTTGGCCAGTAGTCGCACCTACAGTAATTTTCAGGGTGTGTCAAGATAGCACGACAAGATTTAGTTTGTTCGGTTTTTATTGAATATCTCAGTATTGAAATCGAATTTTGTGGATCTGTGAAGGTCAAAAGGTGAGGAATTGAGAGCTGCACAAAATGGCGTGCTTAACTAAATTTGGTAAGTATTGCACATGCAACAAGATAGCACGACAGCGACGATTTGTTGTAACGTCCATTTCCTCTTAAATTTGGCCAAAAATTGATTTTTGCATAACACAGTTCCCCAGTTCCGCACATTAACCAATAATGCATCAATCGTTACCTGCCTTTAAAAGAATTCAATTAAAATCCCATTTCACCTAATTAACGATCTCATCCGCGCGTTGCCCATTATTCGATGAGCTGACACTACCGCTGCATCTTCCCTCTCGATCGATGCGCTGCACTTCAAAGTTTACTTTTTTCATTTTTCGATCGGCTCTGGGACCCTCACCCATTAATGGGCATTTATCCGCACATTAAAATCATCTATTACCAATTACACAGCGCACGCTGCACACACTTCGTTTATGGAAACTTGATTGCAACATAAGATGTGCAACGCTGACTTCAACGAGAAGAAGAGGAATGTGATGTCACCCGTGGCTATACGCCATTTTACCACCCAAGGAAGAGCCGCCCTGAGCACGCGAAGCGTCACTCAAGTCCTGGGATAAGCTTGGGTGGCTCGGGTATTTAGGTGATTTAAAACTTTTATAGTACACACTAAATCGAGCTTTTCTCCGATCTGAAATTGAAATGTCTTCAAGAGATTGGAAACACCCTTTGATTTGCAATGTAATAAACAGGCAATTTGTGATATGTTTGTGGCCTGTTGAAGAAACTATCAAACTCGCGTATGGTGAAACGAAACTTTTGTTAGCTTTAATATCCTTGGGAAGACTTTAAAAACAGGCTTCATTTCTAAACTTTTATATCTGGCTGAGAAAAAAAATAGTTGCTTACTATTACGGACTTCAATATTAAAGTACCTCTACAAGAAAGGTGCATCGGATGTTGAGAAATGCTGTGTTAAGGTAAGTCATTTAAGATGCTCCAGTTATGTTTGGGTAAGTACTTCTTAAATCAAAAATAATGATTAGTTTTTAACCACTGTCAACTGTCAATGTCAATCATAAACATTATCTATAGCCAACACTCATTAAAACATGATATTTTGATGACTTCCAAACATGAGAAGGTTTGTTCTTATATTTTTTAGAAGAGCTTATTATAGGGTAATTCTCTACCAACTCACACGAAATCGGGAAAAGTTGCCCCGACCCCTCTTCGATTTTCGTGAAACTTTGTCCTAAGGGGTACCTTTTGTCCCTGATCACGAATCCGAGGTCCGTTTTTTGATATCTCGTGACGGAGGGGCGGTACGACCCCTTCCATTTTTGAACATGCGAAAAAAGAGGTGTTTTTCAATAATTTGCAGCCTGAAACGGTGATGAGATAGAAATTTGGTCTCAAAGGGACTTTTATGTAAAATTAGACGCCCGATTTGATGGCGTACTCAGAATTCCGAATAAACGTATTTTTCATCGAAAAAAACACTAAAGAAGTTTTAAAAATTCTCCCATTTTCCGTTACTCGACTGTAAAAAATTTTGGAACATGTCATTTTATGGGAAATTTAATGTACTTTTCGAATCTACATTGTCCCAGAAGGGTCATTTTTTCATTTAGAACAAAATTTTTCATTTTAAAATTTCGTGTTTTTTCTAACTTTGCAGGGTCATTTTTTAGAGTGTAACAATGTTCTACAAAGTTGTAGAGCAGACAATTACAAAAATTTTGATATATAGACATAAGGGGTTTGCTTATAAACATCACGAGTTATCGCGATTTTACGAAAAAAAGTTTTGAAAAAGTTACTTTTTGCGTTTCTCTTTGTTTCGTCGTCCGTGTCTGTCGCGGGTGACCATGAATGGCCATGATCGATGACGACCAACTTTTTCAAAACTTTTTTTCGTAAAATCGCGATAACTCGTGATGTTAATAAGCAAACCCCTTATGTCTATATATCAAAATTTTTGTAATTGTCTGCTCTACAACTTTGTAGAACATTGTTACACTCCAAAAAATAAACCTGCAAAGTTAGAAAAAATACGAAATTTTAAAATGAAAATTTTTGTTCCAAATGAAAAAATGACCCTTCTGGGACAATGTAGATTCGAAAAGTACATTAAATTTCCCATAAAATGACATGTTCCAAAAATTTTTACAGTCGAGTAACGGAAAATGGGAGAATTTTTAAAACTTTTTTAGTGTTTTTTTCGATGAAAAATACGTTTATTCGGAATTCTGAGTACGCCATCAAATCGGGCGTCTAATTTTACATAAAAGTCCCTTTGACACCAAATTTCTATCTCATCACCGTTTCAGGCTGCAAATTATTGAAAAACACCTCTTTTTTCACATGTTCAAAAATGGAAGGGGTCGTACCGTCCCTCCGTCACAAGATATCAAAAAACGGACCTCGGATTCGTGATCAGGGACAAAAGTTACCCCTTAGGACAAAGTTTCACGCAAATCGAAGAGGGGTCGGGGCAACTGCTGTGTGAGTTGGCGGAGAATTACCCTATAATATAAATTCTGTTTATTTTACTAATTCAATATCAGCAGTTTTTTTTTTTTAAATTATAATTCTAATTATCAACTAATAATGCCTTAGTCTATGCTCATCAATCCAAGTTCAATCAATTCGCACCAACTCTTTAAATCGCTCGTTACCGAAGCCCTCAGGATCCTCCTGAAACGCATTTTTCCCGATCCCAATCCAGATCAATCGGCGCGGTCCAAACGGAAGCCAGGTGTCTGCGCTGATCGGCGCCTCAGTACCACAAATTGATTAAACCGTACCCGTCGGGCCCGTTGCAATTGAAGCTCCCCGTTGAATGCAATCGTGTTCTTGTTAACGGCGACATTGGGCTAGTTGGGCTACGAAGTGCCTACCATCAATCTGCCCCCGGTTTTCCCGAACACGTGCAGCGAGGTGCTCTCTGGAATCGTGTAAATTTGGCTGATGAAGGTATCATTTCAAGGTCTTATTTTGTTACAAGATTTCCCAGAGAATCGCCCCTAACCTCAATTGGCCACGCGCGCGCGGTGCACACATTTCTGGCGGGCGAAACGGGCTGCGTGCGAATTTTATTTGCATTTCGTGCAATTTCCCGGAGGAAAATGGGCCTCGCCACGGTGAGAAACTGCATACATCACTGTGGGTCTGGGTCTGGAATTGGGTGATGAGTTGGCAAAATTAGCAGCAGCAGCACAATGATTTCCGCGGCGTGCAGTGGCCCAATTGGGGCCCTCGGAACGCTGCAGGTCAGGGATTGAGGGAGGGATGAGCGCAGACAATGTAGTTCAAAGTCTGTAGTCGAAAATTATATGGTATTTTTGACACTTTGTAGGGATAATGAGGCTGGCGAAAAAGCTGCCTTCAATTACGGACTTCAACTTTAAGATACTGCTGGCATGAGTAGAACCACAGTGAAGTGTGAGGTAAGTAGATCTTCCGGAGAGTCGAAAATTGGTAAGTACTTCTTAGAGTAAGACTAACATCTGTCATCTGTCAATTGTCACACCAGTCAATGACTAACAACCCTGCAGTTCATTGCACTGCATTCCAGCAGCTTACAACTTTTATTGATCTCCTTCAATTATGTCGCGTTAAAGTCACCGCTGATAAATATCTTTAACGCCACAACTAATAGTAACCTTCGGCACTTTTTACCTCCGTTGGTTCCGATCCTTTTTAAGATAAATCTGTCTCCGGTCCACTGTGAGCAGAGAGCACTCACAATTACCGTTGACATAATCAAACACCGTTTAGTCCCCGCCAGCGAGAGAAAGAGAAAAAAAGCACCTCGGAGTTCAAGAATCTTTGCCGTTCATCGCTCGCGCGACACTGATCGATTTAATTAGTGCAATCATCGCACCTGGAGATGTGGTTTCTTCCCCGGGCGTAATTAGTCGGTCCCGGGAGACATACATGTGTTAAACCGACACGGGGTGGCAAGTGCGAAGGTAAACAAAACTTTAATTGCGTAATGGTGTGCGGAAAAGTGCAAGTATTATGAGTCTAAAAATAGCCTCGGAAAGTGCGAATGCCGCTCGTTCAGGTGAAGTGGTTATTTAGAACGGGTGATAATGGGCGTTCGTCCAGATAAGAAGTGTTTACTGAGTAGCTTTCAATCGGCGTGTGAATGTGTTAAATTTTAAACTCATTTGAAACGCACATGTTGTGGCTTTGATTTCACGTTTTTATCAGCAACCCATCGTTCATTCTTATTGGTGAAATCTGAGCTTTGAACATTTAGGCCGTTGCAAATATTTTTTGAAGTTTATGTCCCTCGACTCTGACCTAAGTCGAGGGGGGGGGGGGGGGGCAAAAAATAAAAATGTATAAAAAATTTAACTACGAGCCATGGTTTCAACATTTTAATGAAAAAAGTGTTTTAAAATGCATTATACACCTGTCCAGTTGTTTTGCCATCATTAGTTTCCAAAATATCTAAGTAGGGGAACTATACCTTTTCTCAGCCTATTTCTATTATCGGTCTATCAGCACTTTGATAATGAATTACAGCTTTCATAAAGTGTTTTTGACTGTTCCAAAGTAATAAATAGCTCAAATAGAAGTGAGCAAGCAACTCTCCATTGTTGATACAACTGAAAATGTTGATTTAATATTGGAAAACGGCAGAAGTGATGAGAATTGGTCGAACGGCTTAGAGTGATTAAAATGGGTATATTTCCCCTATTCACGAAAGTTTTATTTTTTGCAAAAAATAAATTTTTGCTGTACATTGGAATTTCATAAAAATTCAAAACATTTTTAAACAAGCCCAAACATGCTAAACATGATTATCAATGCAGAAAAATGCATTTTAGATTGTTTTCAGTTGATTAGACTTCTATTTTCATGGAAATTTTGAAGTTTTTTGGAAAAAAATTTTTTTTCGCCCCCTGATTTTTCAGACCAATTTTGAAGGGGGGGAGGGCATAAACTTTGAAAAATATTTGCAACGGCCTTACTTGAGTATAAGTATTAACTTGATAAACGGTTGTTGTCAGCGTTTATTTGCCATTTAATCTGGTAGGAAGCTAATCAGTGTTGCTTGGAGGTCCCCAAACTGATAAGTATGCACTGATAACATGAATTTTGTATTTCCCGAAATCAAAGCAGATGGCTATAGAATTTCACAATTGAGCATTTCTCTACGAAATCGATCTTTTTTTTAATTTTAATTTTTGTATGTTTTAATCCGGCTGAAACTTTTTTGGTGCCTTCGGTATGCCCAAAAAAGCCATTTTGCATCATTAGTTTGTCCATATATTTTTTCCATACAAATGTGGCAGCTAAAAAAATGATGTATACAAAAATGATGTATGAAAATTCAAAAATCTGTATCTTTTGAAGGATTTTTTGATCGATTTGGTGTCTTCGGCAAAGTTGTAGGTATGGATATGGACTACACTGGAAAAAAATGATACACGGTAAATTTTTTTTTGTGATTTTTTATTTAACTTTTTGTCACTAAAACTTGATTTGCAAAAAAAAACTTTTTTTTTTATATATGTTATAGAGGACATCAAATATCAACTTTTCAGAAATTTCCAGGTTGTGCAAAAAATCATTGACCGAGTTATGAATTTTTAAATCAATACTGATTTTTTCAAAAAAATCGAAATATTGGTCGCGAAAATGTTTCAACTTCATTTTTCGATGTAAAATCAAATTTGCAATCAAAAAGTACTTTAGTAAAAATTTGATAAAGTGCACCGTTTTCAAGATAAATCCATTTTTAGGTGACTTTTTTGAAAATAAGCGTGGTTTTTATTTTTTTTAAATTAGTGCACATGTTTGCCCACTTTTGAAAAAAAATATTTTTGAAAAGCTAAGAAAATTCTCTATATTTTGCTTTTTTGAACTTTGTTGATACGACCCTTAGTTGCTGAGATATTGCCATGCAAAGGTTTAAAAACAGGAAAATTGATGTTTTACCCAAACAACCCACCTTTTCCGTAGTAACAGTTCAATAGGGCGAATCTGTATTTGTAAACAAGCAGTCTATCCCTTTTGCTCAAGTGACAGTTCACGTAAAGTAAGAGGGGAATAAACTGCTTGTTTACAAATGCAGATTCGCCCCATTGAACTACGGATTTTCTAATGTCAATATCTCAGCAACTAATGGTTCGATTTTCAATGTTAAAATATGAAACATTCGTGAAATTTTCCGATCTTTTCGAAAAAAATATTTTAATTTTTTTTAAACCAAAACTAACATTTCAAAAGGACCAAACATTCAATATTGCCAAATTGATTTTACATCGAAAAATGAAGTTGAAAAATGTTTGCGACCAATATTTCGATTTTTTGAAAAAATCAGTATTGATTCAAAAATTTATAATTCGCTCAAAGATTTTTTGCCCAACCTGGAAATTTTTGAAAAGTTGGCATTTGATGTCCTCTAAAACATATAAAAAAATAGTGTTTTATTTGCAAATCAAGTTTTAGTGATAAAAAGTTAAATAAAAAATCACCAAATTTTTTTTACCGTGTGTCATTTTTTTTCAGTGTGGTCCATATCTATACCTACAACTTTGCCGAAGACACCAAATCGATCAAAAAATTCCTTCAAAAGATACAGATTTTTGAATTTTCATACATCCTTTATGTATGGCCAGCTGCCAAATTTGTATGGAAAATTATATGGACAAACTAATGATGAAAAAAGGTCTTCTTTGGGCATACCGAAGGCACCAAAAAAGTTTCAGTCGGATTAAAAAATACAAAAAAAATCGAATGACCGAAATCTGAGAGAATTGCTCAATTGTTCGAGATGTTAAAGTAGCGGGATATCCCACAAAAGTACCTTTAAATCTAGAAAATCTCTGGACGTAGTATTTGAACAAACCCATATTACATTTTCAGGATGAAGTTAAAAAAACATTTTTAGATTTTAACTTGTTGAACAAACGGGTGGTTGCTGAAGTAATGCTTTTTAAAGTTAACGTTTTGTGGAAATGAGTGTTTCTCAGTGTCCAATTTCAATAATTTGATTGTGTTAAGTCAAACCTAGCATTTAAACAAATGTTGGAAATTTAAAAAAAAGGCATGATTTTGAAATTTCTGAATAATTGTTAATGAGATGAGTAGACAGTTTAAGAATATTTATTTTTATATTAAATAACGAACCAATTGGTTTTAAGATAATCGTCAGATTGAAATTGAAAGTTGACATTTCAGCAAATTTAATCTTGACGAGGCTCAATCTCAGCGACCACTCGTCGGGACAATGCAAAACATTTTTGCAGCTCATCCAAAAAAATTGTTTGCAGGAGATCAACTTGAAATTGGTCCTTTTATCTATAAATAAATCATTTCAAGTAAAAACTGATCGTGAATCTCACAATATTTTTATTTAATTTTTTACGTTCATGGTTTCAATGGTTTTAATTGTATCCGTTCCCACAATTTACACTGTCCTAAATCGTTTATTTTTCCGTTTTGGGACAAACAGTTTCATTAATTCATGCAAACAAAAGTAAAAATGGTGATATTTCAGATAATCATTCGGTTGAAAATTATTGACCTAGGCATTTCCATTTTCTTTTTACATTTTCTCATTTTCAAATTATTTAAGTGAGGTTTTTGCATTTATTTTTTTAAACTAAAGTAAAAAAAGAATCGAATAGAAAGCTGAAACTAATTATTATTAAATTGAAAATAACTTATTCAAATTTATTGAACTGCTCTTGTGTTTAACAAAAACAATCCTAACAAAAATAAAATTAAAAAAAAAGTTTTTCCAAAAATTAACTGCTTGTGTTCGAATGGTGACATCAGTTTTTAAAGCACTTTAAAGCTGTATCCGTTCTAGCCGAAACCAATAAAAATAACAATAAATTGTACAAACACTTCGGCAATAACAGCTGTCCTAATTCTCCCTATGTGTTTCGATTCACCCCAGGAAGAAATGAAACACATTAAATCGAAATATCTGCCAATGTTAAAAAAAAATCAAAATACAAAAAAGATTTTTTTTGAAAACAATGCAAAAAATGTTATAAAGAATTAAACTGCAAACATAAGAAAGACTGTTAAAGCTGTTTTTTTCAAACGTTCAAAACCGAATTATTGGTTGACACCCTGCCTGTACCGGCTATTATTAGAGCAAACTGCACTGTCCATGAGGGAAATCCGTGGACGCGATCACACCCATGCAATCGATGGGGGGTCACTTCTCGAAGATTTGCCCACGCAGCCGGTGAATGATTGATTTGGCGACCTCATGGACGGGAGCTACTCCTGAGTCATTTGTGCAAAAAGATAAGTCTTTGTGCACAGATGATTGGATTTTGAATTTTGGAACTGTTGAGCTGATAAAAAGGTGGAAATATTGTTTGGTCTAATGTTCGGTGGGGTTTAATCTTTTCGCTTGCCAATTTGGTTTATCGCCGAATTATCTTTTGGCTTCTATTATGTTCTACCGTAAACCAAAAAAGGCTTGATAAGAAATACCTATAAAATGCCAATTATTCCCACCGAGCAGTGACAGTTTTTTGTTACAAGCCTTACAATGCGACTATTGGCGCTCGCCGCGCTGGCCCTCGTTGGGCTGGCCACGGCCCAGTTCGACACCCACCAGTGGAGTGATCGCAGTGGAATGGTGCACCTGTTTGAGTGGAAGTGGAATGACATTGCGGACGAGTGCGAGCGATTCCTGGCCCCGAAGGGTTACGCCGGAGTGCAGGTTTCACCGCCGACGGAGAACATCATCGTTTCGGGACGGCCCTGGTGGGAGCGCTACCAGCCGGCCTCGTATCACCTGAACACCCGGTCCGGCTCGGAGCAGGACTTTGCCAACATGGTCCGCCGGTGCAACCAGGTCGGAGTGAGGATCTACGTGGACATCGTGATCAACCACATGGCTGCCATGTCTGGACAGGGTACCGGAGGATCCAGCGTTAATGGGCTGAACTTCCCGGCGGTTCCGTTCGGACCGAATGATTTCAACCCGCACTGCGAGATCTACAACTACAACGATCCCTACCAGGTGCGCAACTGCTGGCTCGTCGGCTTGCCCGATTTGGCTTTGGGAACGCAGTGGGTGCGTGACCGCATCGTTGATCTGATGAACAAGGTGTCCGGCTATGGAGTCGCCGGATTCCGCGTTGATGCCGTCAAGCACATGTGGCCTGGAGATCTTCAGCACATCTACAGCCGTTTGAACAACCTGCCAACTGATCATGGATTCCCGGCTGGAGCTAAGCCCTTCCTGACTCAGGAGGTCATCGATTTGGGTGGTGAAGCCATCAGCCGTGATGAGTACACTCACCTGGGAACGGTCACCGAGTTCCGCTTTTCGGCACAGATTGGACGCGTTTTCCGTGGCTACGACCGACTGTCTCATCTGACCAACTGGGGAGAAGGCTGGGGCTTCCTGCCTTCTCACTTGGCTCTGGTCTTTGTGGATAACCACGATAATCAGC